>NW_022436973.1:5957350-6043350 GCF_009761245.1 Sapajus apella | reverse complement strand
CCACCCACCCATCCATCCATCCATCCACCCACCCCTCCATCCATCCATCCATCCACCCACCCATCTATCCATCCATCCACCCACCCATCCATCCATCCATCCATGATCAAATAGTCACTCCATGCTGGCTGTGTGCCTTTGGCCAGTGTCTGTTCTGACTCTCTGGTACCCAAGCATCCCAACTGCTCATGGTTTTGCATATGACACCTGCCAGAGTATTCAGCTATGGGGGAGACAGAAGTGACCCCCGTCCCCACAAGACAGGCGCTCACACCATGAGTTGTGATCCACACTTGGAAGGAGAAGTTGAAGGTCCTCACTTGGACTGGGTTTGAGGGAGGTTTTCTGTGAGGAGGTAGCTTTGGAGCTGAGAATTGAGAGCAGAGTTGGCTGGGGGTATCAAGAAACAGGTGGTCAAGGAAGGCCTGTCTGAGCAGGTGGCTGACTCCTGAAGACCTGAAGGAGGCGAAGGAGCGAGGGGGTTGGTGCTTGGGGGAGCGTGCTGCAGGCATGGGAACAGCAGGTGCAAAGGCCCCGAGGCAGGAGCGTGCTGGCTTCTCCAGGAAGCAGGAGGCGGCCGGTGTGGTGGAGCAGAGTGAGTGGAGGGATGGGGTTGGTGGAGGCCACTGAGGGCCTTGGAGCCCCTGTGATGTCCTCGGCCTTTGTGTCAGGGGTGTGGGTGCTGTGGGCAGTGTTAGGCAGAGGCGAAGGGTTTGGACCGACATTTCGGAAAGGTTCCCTGCCCCGTGTTAGCCAGCCTGAGAGGAGGAGGCAGGGTCTGGGTGAGGATGTGGTTGTCGGGGAGGGAGGGAAGTGGATTCAGAGTGTGCTGGAGGCGGGACTGACCGGGCTTGGAGCTGGGGAACAGCGGGACAGGAGGAATCACCGTTCCTCTTTTGGGCAGCTGGAGGAGAGGGGCGTCATGCCCTCGCAGACAACTGTGGGCATCTGGTCCGCGTGGGCTGCCCTCCCCACAGATATCCGGAGACGAACCGCCCCAGGCCTTCCCCAGCTGGCCCTGAGGGCTGCCTGAGTCCTGCATCTTCAGATACTGGGTATACCTTAGGAGAAGCTGGCAGGATTCTGCCCATTTCACAGGTGAGAATACTGAGACTGTGAGTAGTGCACCTGTGGCCTGGGTTACACAGAGGGGCAGGGGTGGGTCTCAGCCTCCCAGGACGAAGAGGGGCTACAGACTTGGGGAATATGGACTCTGTCCCCCAAATTGCAGCCAACAACTTCAGAGCGTACCTGAAACAGTACCTATCTCAGGGAGATGGAGGCTGCCATCTCCAGTGTGACCCCGGGGATGGGGCCAGGGGCCCTGGATTCCAACTTGCTGTGTGAATTGGGCCTCAGCTTCCCTTCCTGTGAAATGGGCACAGTATGGTCCCTGCCCCACAGTGCTGGCGGGAGGCGCCGATGAGGCTGAGTGTGAAGTGCCGACTCGATGTCCCGCAGACGCCACGTGTGCAGTAGGTAGTGAGGATTTTGATCACTGTGGTTTTTTATGGGGAGTAAGGGCATGTGTGTGGCCCGGGCTCTGGCCCTGGTCACCCAGAGCTGGGCTTCGGGGCGGGGCTGGAGGGCAGAGTGGCTCCATTCAGGTAACTCGGCACCTTGGCATTGGTGGTCCTGGAATCCATCCCCAACACCGCTTTCCACACAGGGAAATGGAGTCCAGGGACTCTGGATTCACTCAAGGCTACCCGGGACCTTGGGACAGGTCAGGGTTTCTGTACCAGGCGATCTCCACGTAGCTCAGGGCTCACCTCTCTGTGCCCTGTTCAGGCAGGCACCACCCACTTCCAGGCCGGATGCTTCCTTGGAGGGCTTCCAGGCCCTGCACAGGTCCTAGTGGGAAGGGATCCAGTCCCCTACCGTGCAGCCCAGGGGCTGGGGTCTGAAAGAGGCCCCCTTTTTTGCCCGGGAGGAAGCTGAAGAGCGGCAGAGGCTGGGACCGTTGTGGTCTACAGGACGTGAGTAGGTGGGAGCTCTGTGCCCTCCTGCTGGGCTTTTGCCCTCCTGGGTGGCAGGCCCCATCCCCAGGTGCACCCCTCCATCACTGCGGGCGCCCGCCCCGGCCTGCTGTCTCCACCCCAGCCCCACTGGCAGAGCCGGTTTGAGCCAACTGTCCCTGAGCATGTTCACGCCGAGGACACGGGACCAGACACGTTCCGGCTGCTCGGCCCCTTGCTCACTCCTCACTCCTTGCTCACTCAGCAAACATCCCCTGGGACCTCAGTTCCGGGCCTGGGCCGTGCTGGGCGGGGATCGGGGCCTGGCGCTGTCTCAGACTTGCTTCTGCTCTGTGTAAGTCAGGGGTGGGCAGGGGCTCTGCCACAGAGACGGGCCAGGCAGGCGGCAGGAGGGCCGGGTGGCGGGGCAGAGGCTGTGGGCCGGACAGATCTGGGGCTGAGGCCTGCCACCCCTTATCCTGTGGGGCCCTGGGTGGGGCCCATTTGCCTGTCTGTCCATCCCACAAATATTTTCTGTGCTCTACAATGTTCTAGAGGCTGCAGGAAGCAAGGAACCAACCAAAGATCCTGCTTTTGCAGAGCACACATCTTAGAGCTGTGGGGAGACAGAAAAACACAACAAATAGGAAACTGCACACACAGCCCATAAGAAGCTGGAGGGGGCCACGAATCCAGCCTCCTGCAGGGAAGCGGGCGGGCATGCTGGTGGGCCCATGGAGGCTGGGTGGCCGGGGAAGACCTCATGTCTCAAAGAAGCTCATGGCAAAGGAGGGGAGGGAGGAGCAGCCAGTGGGGAGACTTGGAGGCACAGGAGAGCCTAGGGTGCTGGTGGAAGTGCAAGGGGGCCAGAGGAGCAGAGCGAGAGAGGGAAGGATGGGGGAAGAATGGAGGGGGAGGAGGGCAGATCAGGGAGGGCCCCTGAGCCATCGGAAACGCACGCTTTGGACTTGGAGTGAGCTGGGGTCACACGAGGGTTCTGGGCACATCTGGCTGCTGTGTGAAGAGCAGACTGGGGGTGAAGGTGGAGGCGGGTGGACCCATGAGGTGGCTGCTGCGTTAGTCCAGGGGTGACGGTTTGCTCAGGCTGGGGGTAGTTGTTGGGAGGGTCAAAGGGCCAAGCATTTTTTTTTCTTTGCATCATTTAAGTTAATTTTACCTTTCCCACTCTATTCTGAAGGCGTGTTCATAGAATGAGCCCGTGAATCCGTGGCTGAGCCAAGCACCACGCCCCGTGGCCAGTCCCGCGCCCTCCACACCTCCACACCTGCTCTATCCCATCCCATCATGTATCATTTTAGAGCAAATCACAGGCATCATCTCCCACGTGTAAAATATTTCAGTGTGTGTCTCTAAAAGATAAGGACTCTTGTGTTTAAAAAGTAGTCATAAGAACAGTCCATCTTAAAGAAGGTAACAATTTCTCTGTCTCTCTCTCTGTCTTTTGTGTGTGTGAGACAGGGTCTCACCGTCACCCAGGCTGGAGTGTGATGGTGCAATCACAGCTCATTGCAGCCCCAAATTCCTGGGCTCAAGCAATCCTTCTACCTCAGCCTTCCCAGTAGCTGGGTCTACAGGCACATACCACCACGCCTGGCTAGTTTAAAAAATTTTTAATTTGTAGCGATGAGGTCTCTCTATGTTACCCAGACTGGTCATTCCTGAGTCAATTCCTGATTCAAGTGATCCTCCTGCCTCTGCCTCCCAAAGTGCTGGATTATAGGCGTGAGCCACCTCCTAACGGCCTCATTTCTTTTCTTTTTTTTTTTTTTGAAATGGAGTCTTACTCTGTTGCCCAGGCTGGAGTGCAATGACACAATCTCGGTTCACTGCAACCTCCGCCTCCCAGGTTCAAGTGATTCTCTGGCCTCAGCCTCCCAGTAGCTGAAATTACAGGCGCCCACCACTAAGCTCAGCTAATTTTTGTATTTTTAGTAGAGATGGGGTTTTAGCATAATGGCCAGTGTGGTGTCAAACTCCTGACCTCAAGTGCCTAGTTTCTTAATGTCAGCAAAAATCCCCTCCTCCCCCAGATATACTTTGATGGTAAAACTGATGTCTCTGGGCTTCCCCCTTCTTGCCATGAAGTGAGGTTCATAGTAGCCCCCACTTCCATGCTATTGTGAGATCATTCAAGTAGGATGACTAGCACAGGCCCGGCACACAGTAGGTGCTCAACAAAGAATAGCTGCTCCTACTACTTTGACTGATAGCCAACACTTAGGGCACACTCCTCAGTGTGCTTCACAGATACGAACTTATTTAATCCTCACAACAGTCCTTTGAAATAGATGATGTTTATCACTATAGGAGAGGAAATGAAGCCACAGAGAGGTGGAGTAACTTTCCCAAGGTCACACAGCAAGGAAGGGCCAGAGTTGGATTTTGAATCCTGGCAGTCCAGCTCTTAATCCCTATGTGATGGAGGCTATGTGAGACCAGAAAAGGGCGGGGGTCCCTCTCTCAGCTTGGGGTGGGGTGGCAAGGTCAGGTACTGCCTGTGGTCAAGCCCATGGTGGGGGGCAGGGAAAGGGGAGTAGAGCTTAGGGGAGGGAGCAGCATGTGCTAGGGTTTGAAGGGGAGAGTGTAGTTATGAGTTTAAGGGAGGGTCAAGGGATGGGGAGAGGGAGCTGTGGCAAGCCCCTCTCCATCCGAATTTGGCCCTGGTCCTGCGGGCAGCAGCCTGGAGTGTTGAGCGTTTTTATGCTCTTACAACCACCATCCCTGCCTTAATCTCGGATGCCCTCTCCTCCCTTTGAGACCTGCCAGAGACCCCATTTCATGGATGAGTAAAGGGAGGCTGACCTTCCTGTGGCCACACAGCCAGCGGTAGGCCACCTGCAGGCTTGAAGGCGGTGGGTAGGTTTGGAGCTCAGGCTGGGCCGTGTGGAGGGGCCTGGCCACTGGGCGCTCCTGCCTACCGGTGTCCCTGGAGGGAGATGCTGCCTGGGCGTGGGTGGGGAGGAGGGGGCACTGTGTGTTCTCAGAGCAGCTGGCAGGGAACAGCGGGTGCCGTGGGCAGGGACCGGCTGGCGGCCATCTCCACAAGGCACATCAGCCATCAGTCATCGGGGTGGGCAGCTGGGGGTTCTCGGAGAGATGACCTAAGGCTGGGAGAGAGGAAAACTTGTTACTTCAGTGTTCCCCGTGGTTGTCTCCTGACACTGAGCAGGGCGGGGGAGCTGCTGAGGGTCTCTGTGTATGGGTAGAGGTGCTGAAGCCCAGGTTAACTTTTCTTTTTCTCTTTTTTTTTTTTTTGAGACAGGGTCTCACTCTGTTGCCCAGGCTGGAGTGCAGTGGTATAATCATAGCTCACTGCAGCCTCGAACTCCTGGGTACAAGCAGTCCTCCCTTCTTGGCTTCCCAAGTAGCTGGAACTCTCGGGTACCACCATGCCCGGTTACATTTTTTCTATTTTTTGTAGAGATGGGGTGTCACTTTGTTGTTCAGGCTGGTCTCAAACTCTTGGCCTCAAGCGATGCACTGATCTCAGCCTCCCGAGTCACTGGGATTACAGGCACAAGCCCCTGCTCCCACCGCACAGTGATTCTGATGGAAGCCTTCCACGCAGCCACATGGTGGCTGGCCCTCGGCAGGCCGGGCCCCAAGGCTTTGTCCCCTCTTCCATTTTCTCCTCAGCTCAGTGCTCTTGGGCCTGGTGCCCCGAGAATCTTATCTTCAGTGCCATTGCCCCCCAGCCCACATCCTTATTCCAGGGCAGGCCTCAGCCTTGCTGTGTGACCACGGGGCGGGAGCCCCCTCTTTGAGCCTTAGCCTCCTCATCTGCCAAGAAGAAGGGCCCACAGAGGCTCCCTGGGGTTGGGGCTGCGACCTCCTGGCCTCGTGAGCTGCCCTATTCACCCCGTTACGGGGCTGCCTGGGGATAGACCCTGCGTTGGCACCTAGAGTGGGATGGAGGTTCTGTGAAGCCGCCTAACCCCTCCAGCTCACCAGTCCGTAGACGCTGTCACCTTCTCAGTGACTGAGTCCTGGGCATGGGGGCTTGGAGGAGGGAGAGATGGTGGGAAGTGGGTACGGGGAAGAGGGAGCCACCCTGTGTGCCTGTCTTTCCCCCATTTTGCTGCTGAGGAAACTGAGGCTGCAGGACTGAAACTGACAGAGTTCCCTTGCGTTTCTCTAAGGGGTCCCAGCTGCAGGCCCTATCAAAGCTTTCCCACCTGCCTGGATCACACTCCCCACTCTCTCTTCACAAACTGCCTAGACTTTGGGGCTCAGCTGAGATACCCTCTCCTCTGGGAAGCCCGCCATAATTGATGTGTCTCTTCTTTCCTCTCTGGCCCTTTGGAGCTGGAGATGACTGTCCCTGACAAGACAGAGTGGGGGGGAGCCACCGTGCTCTGACCTCCGGCTCCCAGGGGCCTGAGAAGAGCTTCCTGGCCCTGCTCTCGGTTTTGCAGGCCTTCGTGACTTGCGTTGCTGAACATCCCTCTTGGGGTCTCCCCTGGGCCCTCTCATGCCTAGGCCAAGGGCCAGCAGTGACC
Organism: Sapajus apella; assembly: GCF_009761245.1. Taxonomy (NCBI): domain Eukaryota; kingdom Metazoa; phylum Chordata; class Mammalia; order Primates; family Cebidae; genus Sapajus; species Sapajus apella. Next base: position 6,036,872 of record NW_022436973.1, on the reverse strand, counting down.
CTGTTAAACCGGGACGCACTCTGGCCAGACCTCGCTCTGGACCACCCCCTGCCCACCTGGTACTCTGGCCCGCCTGGGCCTCGCACCCAGGGCTCCCTTCTGCGCCACCCTTGCTGTGCTGCTCACAAGGGAGGTCAGGGAGGATGGGCTCCAGTGTCCCTCGGATCTGGCTGTCTGCCTTCTGGCTGGGGCAGCCTCCTGGAGCCCCCATGGCCTCATGTGTAAAATGAGTGCGGCCACAGCTTGCTGCAGGGCAGCTGGGAGCAATGGAGGGGAGTGTGAACCCCAGGCTGGAGGATGGAGGGGGAAAAGCTGAGGGGGAAGAACGTGGGTTTCTGCACCCCCATCAGCACCCCCATTCCACCCCTGGCCTGGACCAGAGCAGCTGGTGACGTTGGATTCTGCCGAGAGGAGCCCGGGTTCCTTCCTTTGGCTGTTCCCAGGGGCTCTGGATGGCTGTCCCAGTTGGGAAGACGTGCAGAGGGTTACGGGTTGTCGCTCGTCTGCTGAGAATCAGGATCTCAGGCACACCATTTAACCTGTGTGTGCTTCGGTTTCCTCATCTGTGCAATGGGGTGTAAGAGTGGCGCATGGCAGGCTCTAGATGAGTATCAGCTGCCGCTGCTGCCAGTGTGCGTATCCCTCGCTGTGAAGCCCTGCCTTTCTGCATTTACACATGTAGAAAAGCACTGCGGGTCAGCAGGTCATTCTTTTGATAGCAGGAAAGAAAAAGAGAGGCAGGGGAACATCCCTGCTCAGGGGAAGCTTCCACTCCAGTGTGAGGGCAGGAAGAGGGTGTTGGGCCTGGAGGGAGGCAGTGCCCATCTGTGAAATGGGCAGGTTGTGCCCTCTCATGCTTCTCCCAGCCTCAGCCTTGCCCTGTCTGGATGCGGCCAGTGCTGGTGGGGCCCCTGACACCCAGAATTTTTGTAGTTGCCTGGCTTTGGTGGCTGCTCCCTGCCCTATTCCTGGCCTGCTCTGTGGCCTTGGGCAAGCCACTGTCCCCGTCTGGGCCTCCATCTCCCCTTTTGGAAAATGGGCTGGCCATGGGGCTCTGCTCAGTCCCTGAGATAAGTTTCCAGCTAGGACAGTGGACTTGGGGAGAAGTGCCCACAGTGGCCTGGGGCATCTGCTGGGCCTCTGCTGTCTTGGACGGGGGCCAGGCGCCTGACTTGGCTTCTCTGAGCCCCTCTCTGTGCCCCCATCTGGAAAGGGGCAGATTGTTGCTGTGTAGCAAGGTCTTGCTGAGAACAGAGGGCTGAGCAGTACCAGTGAGGATGCTAATGTTAGGGGCACAGCAAGGACCCCCGTTCATGGGGCATGGCCCACGTGTGTGCCCAGGGCTTTGTGTGGATTTACACGTTAGCCTTTGCAACTGCCCGGGGGTGACTATGGGCGTCTCCACGGTGCTGAAGAAAACTTCAGTCAGTGTGTGTCCAGCATCCTCTCCTGGTGGCAGCCAGGGCCCCTTAACCATGATGTCCCCACTTGGCTTGGGCAGGTGCCTGGGGAGCCCTTCTGCTCTCTCATCAGGGAGAGGATGGCTGCCAATGGACCAAGCCCCTGCCCACCGCCTTCCCCCTCCATCCCTGCACAGGCCCCACACTTCACCCACCGCTGCTCTTCCCTGCCTGCCTCCCACCTCTCCCCTGCCATCGGGGCACTGTTATCAGGAGGCATTCCTGGACTGGCTGAGAACAGCTCCCACCCTGGGCTCTTCTGAGAGGATGCCATCACTGACAGAGGCCCCGCTGGGGCCTCCTTTGAGGAATGGGCCCTGAGGTACCGGACGGTAAACCCAGATGGTCCGGTGTGCCTCCCGGTGCTGTGTTTTATGAGCTGTGTGACATCAGGCAAGCAGCTCCACCTCTCTGTGCTTCTGTTTCCTCATCTGCAAATGAGGGCTGCCCCTGGGTTCACTGGGGTGGTTCATTGAGGGCTGGGGAGGTTCGCTGAGCTCCTAAGCATGTGCCCGCCACCCAGGAGCACCATGATGGTGATGCCGCAGCTGCTGTTGTCTTCTGAGGACCAACCATCCCTCCTCCTTGTGGGGCCCCTGTGTCCATCCCCTGATGAGGGCATGGCAGAGGGGCCCCTCTGGACTTTCTCTTCTCCAGGCCTAAGGGACGGGGAGAGGGTGGAGCTGAGAGAGGCTATGTTGGGAAACTGGGAACCTGCTGTATGATCTTAGACGGCCCCTCTCCCTTTCTGAGCCTCCATTTCCCGACCTGCTCTAGGAGCACATGGACCTGGCCCCTCGTTGTCCCTGTCACAAGACTTTCTGCATGTAGTTCCTCCCTCGGCCGGCCCAGCCACCTGGCTTTTGACTGTCTTTCCCACTACCGTGTCTGGGGCGCAGCAGGTGATCAGCTAAGCCTTGATGGAGGAGCCCGGGAGGGCACCACTGAGGGACCCCAGGGCTTCCCCACTCCCGGCCTTTTGCTCGTGGGGCTCCCTTTGCCAAGAACGTGGCCCCCATTCATCTCTCCTTGTGGAAATCCTTCTTGTCCTCAAAGCCCTTCCAAATGCTGCCTCCCCCAGGAAGCTTTTCCCAGTTTCTCCCAGCCAGAGGGGATGCTGGGCCTTGGAATGCTGGCTCTGAGGCTCTCCGGTGCCCCCTGTTCCAGTGCACTGCGATGTCCGTGGTAACAGGTGAATGGCAAACAGGAGCCGCACACTTACTAGGAGCCAGGCACAAGGGGAGGCCCTGAGCTTGCGGTGTCTGATTTCATCTTCCACACCAACCTTGCCTGGTAGATCTTAACCCTATTGTCCCTTCCTTTACAGAACGAAGACAGAGGCTCAGAGAAGTGAAGCATCTTGCCCAGCGATGAGAGACAGAGCCAGGATTTGAAACCAGGTAAGCCTGTGTTTCTTCTTAAAAAGGAAAGAAGAAACATCAATACACACAGACACACACACACACACACACACACACACACACACACAGACACACACACACACACACAGGCATGCATGCATGCTCGGGACAGGGAAAAGTAAGTCTCTCTCACACCCAGGTCTCCTTGCCAGAGGCAACCACTTGAAAGAATTTCTGGTGTATCTTTCCAGGAGATCCAGGCATATCTAAGTATGTATATTAACAATTTTTTTAGCATAATGTGAATTTCAATAATGATGGGAATGCCAGGTGTTGATATTTTTAGCTTCTGCACGTGACTCAATATGATATATTTGCAAAGAAAGAATTTGTGTTTCTTAGACAGGGTCTCACTCTTTGCCCAGGCTGTAGTCCGGTGGCACAACCATGGCTCACTGTCGCCTTGAACTCCTGGGCTCTGTCACTCTTCCCACCTCAGTGTCCCGGATAGCTGGGACTGTAGGCACATGCACCCACTAATTATTTATTTATTTTTTCAGAAACAGAGTCTTACCATGTTGCCTAGGCTCTTTTTGAATGCCTGGGCTGAAGCAATCCTCCTGTCTCGGCCTCCCCAAGTACTGGGTTTGCAGGTATGAGCCACCATGCCTGGCCAGAATTTTTTTTTTTTTTTTTTTTCTTTAAGATAAATGATAGCACACAGTCTATCCTGTCCTCCACCAACTTTTTGCTCTTGGCAGTGTACCTCAGAGATCATTTATTTATGCTGCACTTTTTCATGGTTGCATAATATTCCACTGTGTGTATGGTGGTCAAACTTTATTTAATTCAGGAAGGATAGTTTGTTTGTTTCCAGTCTTTTGCTTGTTGTAGACAATTCCACAAGTGAATGTCCTTAATCATGTGCCCTGTGTTCGTGTGTGAGGATTCCTTTAGGATTAATTCCACATTGCAGGGTCAGCGGCTGTGTGCAGTTGTAGTTGTGATGGGTATTGCCAGATTGTCCTTTTGTGTCACTGGTGTCACCACACCCTCTGTTCGTTCTCCTCACTCTCACCAGCATAGGATGTTACAAAATTTGGGGATACATTTCGTAGGTATCAGTTAGTCAATCTGATAGGTGAATGGTGGCCCCCAGTCTAATTTATTTGAAGAATGTATAGCGCAGCTTTACTGAGATAAAATTCACAAACCATACAATTCATCTATTTCAAGTATATAATTCAGTGGTTTTTAGTAGAGTCACAGTTGTGCAATCATCACCACAGTCAAATTTAGAACATTTCATTATCCCAGGAAGAAACTCTACCCATGACAGTCACCCCCCCGACTTCCTCCTAAACTTCCCTCCCTAGGCCCAGGCAGTAACTAATCTAGTTTCTGTTTCTATAGATTTGCCTATTCTAGACATTTAATATAAATGGAGCCATACAATGGGTACTCTTTGTGGCTGGCTTCTTTCACTTAGTATAATGTTTTCAAGATTCATTCATGTTGTAGCATGGATCAAGATTTCATTCTTTTTTTCTTGCCAAATAATATTCTATCATATGGATATACCATATTTTATTTATCCATTCATCAGTTGACGGACATTTGGGCTTTCTGGCTATTATGAGTAATGCTGTTCTGGACATTCATGTGCAAGTTTTTGGGTAGACATATGTTATTCATTTCTATCGAGTGTGTACCTATGAGTAGAATTGCTAGATCATATGGCAATTCCATGTTTAACTTTCTGAGGAACTGCCAGACTGTTTTGCAAAGCAGCTGCACCATTTTACATTCCCATCAGCAGCGTATGAGGGTTCCAATTTCCCCACATCCTTGCCAACATTTGTCTTTTAGATTCTAGCCATCCATCCTAGTGTCTGTGAAGTGGCATCTCATTGTGGTTTTGATTTTTTTTTTTTGAGACAGGGTCTCACTGTTTTGCTGAGGCTCACTGCAGCCTCGAATTCTTGGGCTCTAACCATCATCCTCCCACCTCAGCCTCCCAAGCAGCTGGGACCACAAGTGTGAGCCACCATGCCTGGCTAATTTTTTGTTTTTAAAATTTGTAGAGATGGTGTCTTACCGTGTTGCCTAGGCTGGTCTCGAACTCCTGGGCTCAAGTGATTCTCTTACCTGGGCCTCTCAAAGTGCTGGGATTACAGGCGTGTGCCACCGTACTTGGCAGTTTTGATTTTTATTTCTCTAATTATTCATGACATTAAGCATCTTTTCATGTGCTTATTGGGCATTTGTGTATCTTCTTTGGAGGAAGGTCTATTCAAGTTCTTTGCCTATTTTTATTATTAATTAATTTAATTTTTTTCTTAGAGACAGGGTCTCACTGTGTTGCCCAGACTAGTCTGGAAGTCCTGGCCTCAAATGATACTTTTGCCTCAGCCTCCCAAGTAGCTAGGATTATAGGCACGCTCCACGATGCCTGGCTTAACTTCTTTTTTTAAACTTTGTAGAGATAGGATCTCGGTCTGCCACCAGGCTGGAATGCAATCGTGTGATCACAGCTCACTGTAACCTCAAATTCCTGGGCTCAAGCAATCCTCCCATCTCAGCCTCCCAAGTAGCTAGGACTACCGGCATGCAACGCCATGCCTGGCTAATTTAAAAAAATTTTTAGTAGGGGTCTCACTATGTTTCCCAGGCTGTTCTTGAGCTCCTGGCCTCAAGAGATCCTCCTGTTTTGGCTTCCAAAGTGCTGAGATTACATGCATGAGCCACTGTAAGAGATTTTTACATATTGTAGATACAGGTCCCTTGCCAGATATATGATTTGCAAATATTTTCTCCCATTCTGTGGGTTGTTGTTTTATTTTCTTGATGTTGTTCTTTGGAAAACAAAAGTTTTTTGATTGTGATGAAGTGCAGTTTATTTTTCCTTTTGTTGTTGGTGCTCCAGGTGTTGTACTTAAGAAGTCGTGGCTGGGCGCAGTGGCTCACACCTGTAATCCCAGCACTTTGAGAGGCCAAGGCAAGTGGATCACCTGAGGTCAGGAGTTAGAGACCAGCCTGGCCAACTTGGTGAAACCCCATCTCTACGAAAAATACAAAAATTAGCTGGGCATGGTGGTGAGTACCCGTGATCCCAGCTACTCGGGATGCTGAGGCAGGACAATCACTTGAACCTGGGAGACGAGGTTGCAGTGAGCCGAGATCGCACCATTGCACTCCAGTCTGGGCGACAAAGTGAGACTCCCTCTCAAAACAAACAAACAAAACAAAACAAAAAGCAACCAAACAAACAAAAAGAGAAATCATAATCCAAGGTCATAAAATTTATGCCTATGTTTTCTTGTGAGAGATTTTTACTTTTACCTCTTACATTTAGGTTTGTGATCCAGTTTGAGTTGATTTTTATGCAGGGTTTAAGGAAGATGTCCAGCTTCCCTCTTTTATATGTGGGTATCCAATTGTTCCTGCGCCATTTGTTGAAATGAAAATTCTTTCTCCCTTGAATTGTCTTGGCAGCCTTGTATAAAATCAATTGACTGTCAATGTGAGTGTTTTTTTTGGACCCTTGATTCCCCTCCACTGGTTTATAAGTCTACACTTATGCCAGTGTCACAGTGTCTTTGTTATGGTAGTTTTACAGTTTTGAAATTGAAAAGTGTGAGCCCTCAAACTTTGTTTTTCTTCAAGACTGTTTTGGCTATTAAGGGTCCCATGACTTTCCACTTTAATTTTATTTAAGATCAGTTTGTCAATTTTGGCAAAGAAACTAGATGGGATTTTGACAGGGAGCAGACCAATTTGGGAGTTTTGCCATCTTAATATTTAGGCTTCTGATCCATGAACATGGGATGTCTTTCCATTTCTTTCAACATTTTTTGTAGTTTTCAGAGTATAAGTTTTAGACTTCTTTTATTAATCTTATTCCTAAGTATTCTTTTGATGCTATCATAAATTTCTTTCTTAATTTTATTTTTAGATCCTTCCTTGCCAGCCTATAGAAATACAATGTATTTTTGTATATTGATTTTTTACTTTGCAGCCTTGCTGAACTCATTTATTAGTTCTAATGATTTTTTGGTGGAATTCTTAGGATTTTCTATACATAAGATCATATTATCTGCAAACAAAGATAGTTTTACTTTTTCTAATCTGGATACCTTATGTTTCATTTTCCTTCCTAATTGTACTGGCTAGAAGCTCTAGTACAATCTTGGGTAGAAGTGGTGAGAGTGAATATTCTTGTCGTTTCGGATCTTAGGGGAATGGCATGCAGTTTTTTATCACTGAGTAGGATGTCAGCTGTGGGGTTTTCTTTTTCTTTTCTTTTCTTTTTTTTTTTTTGAGGTGGAGTCTCACTCTGTTGCCCAGGCTGGAGTGCAGTGGTGCAATCTTGGCTCATTGCAACCTTTGCCTCCCAGGTTCAAGTCATTTTCTTGCCTCAGCCTCCCAGGTAGCTGGGATTACAGGCACCTGCCACCATGCCTAGCTAATTTTTGTATTTTTAGTAGAGATGAGATTTCACCATGTTGGTGAGGCAGGTCTCTAACTCCTGACTTCAGGTGCTCTATTGCCTTGGCCTTCCAAAATGCTAGGATCACAGGTGTGAGTCACCACACCTGGCCTAGCTGTGGGGTTTTGATTGCTACTCTTTATCCGGGTGGGAGGTTTCCTTCTATCACTTTTTTTTTTTTTGAGACGAAGTCTTGCTTTGTCACCAGGCTGAAGTTCAGTGGTGCAATCTCAGCTCACTGCAACCTCTGCCTCATGGGTTCAAGTGATTCTCCTGCCTTAGCCTCCCAAGTAGTGAGACTACAGGCACCCACCCCCACACCTGGCTAATTTTTGTATTTTTAGTAGACACGGGGTTTAACCCTGTTGGCCAGGCTGGTCTTGAACTCCTTACCTCAGGTAATCCACCCCCTTCGGCCTCCCAGAATGTTGGAATTGCAGACATGAGCCACTGTGGCCTGACCTATTTTTAGTTTTTGAGACAGGGTCTCACTCTGTTGCCCAGGCTGTAGTGTAAGTGGCATGATCATGGCTCACTGCAGCCCTGAACTCTGGGGCTCAAGCAATTCTCCTGCCTCAGTCTCCCGAGTAGCTCGGACTACCTGCATGTGCCACCACGCCTGATGATTTTTTTTTTTTTTAATATTTTTTGGAGACTGGGTTTCAGCATGTTGCTTAAGCTAGTCTCGAACTCCTGAGCTCAAATGATCCACCTGCCCCAGCCTCCCAAAATGCTGGGATTACAGGCGTGAGACATCACATCTGGACTGTTTAAATATAGGACTTTACAGCTATAAATTTCCCTTTAAGTTCTCTTTTGCCACATCCATACATTTGGATATGTTGTGTCTTTATTTTCATTCATCTCAAAGTATTTTCTAAGCTTTTCGGTGATTTATTCTTTGACTAACTGGTTATTGAGGAGCGTGTTGTTTAGTTTTCACATATTTTAATTTTCCAAATTTCTTTCTGTTATTGATTTCTTATTTCATTCTATTGTGGTAGGAAACATACTTTGTATGATTTCACTCCTTTTAAATTTATTGAGGCTTGTTTTATGGTGCACATATGGTCGATCCCGGAGAACGTTCCATGCGCACTTGAGAAGAACTTGTATTCTGCTGTCGTTGGGTGGCTTGTATGGTTTGAATTTGCGTTTATCTTATGCGTGAGGTTGAGCATCTTGTCGTATGTTTAAGAGCCATTTGTTTGATTTTTCTGTAAACTATCTGTTGTCATTTTTCTTATTTTATGGGAGCTTATTATATACATGCTAAGAAAAAAGAACACCCTTATCTATCATGTGAGTTGCAGTTATTTTTCTTAGTTTGTTGTTTGTCCTTTGAACTTGTTTATGATGTTTATTAAGCTACACAGCCATTTTATATGTTTAGGTAATTGATTTATCATTTAGAAAATGATTTCTAGGTTTTATGTCAGGTTTAGAATGCTTTCCCTATTTGGATATACCAAAATTTATGTTATACGTACATATATATTAGCTTAGAAAAAGAGGGCTGGGTGTGGTGGCTAACACCTGTAATCCCAGCACTTTGGGAGGCTGAGGTGGACAGAGCCCAGGAATTTCAGGCCATCCTAGGCAACCATGTTTAAAATATATATGTGTTTGTAGGTATGGGGTTTCACCATGTTGTTCAGGCTGGTCTCAAACTCCTGGGCTCAAGCGATTCTCCTGCCGTGGCCTCCCAAAATGTTGGGATTCCAGGTGTGAGCCACCTCGCCCAGCTCCTCTGCTTTTTAGAGCTTTATGTTTTCAGTGTTTTGTGGTTTAAATCTGATTGATTTGTCATTTATTGGCATATATTGTGAGATTGAGATCCAGCTTTACAGCTAGTGCTCGACTTAACGACCACGATTGGTTCCGACAGACCGGTTGTAACACGATTTGGTCGTAAGTTGAGTAGGCTATATGTACAGTACTGTGAAATGATGTTATAAAAATCTTTAAGTCATATTTTATCATAATTTTCTTTCATTATTGTTATATATCATAATTTTCTTTGTTCATTTTATGCCATTTGTATCATCTCTACACCATTTTGTTTCTTATTTTTACATTTGTCAGGTTTAAGTAAAACACTGCATTACCAGTACAACTGGTTTAATATTTGCAAAACATACAAAATTACAAAATACAGGTGCATACAAAAATACAAAATACAGGTGTAAAAAACACCATAGGAAACATTTTCCCAATTGCAAAACATATCAAAATATATAAACATGTACGAAACATTTTATTGGCCGCTGGTGCTTGGCTGCGGATCGTTGATGTCGTCATCTGAGGCAGCAGTTGGGGTTACCGGAGTTGGTTTTTTCATAAACATGGTGAGCTTTGTCTGAATTGTATGTTTCTTTTTTTCTTCATAAATTTCACGATACGGATGAAACACATCGTGCGCCATCCGTTCAATCCTTGCAAATCGTTCGATGTTTGGGTCCATTGCTTTGAAATGTATAAGAAGTTTATTCAGTAAAGATAAACCGTCTGATAATCCCTTAGTGGTGAACTTTCTGTCTGGCTCCTCCTCTTCTTTCTCTGCTTCTCTTTTTTCTTCTTCCGCCACTCTTTCTTCTTCCAGTTCGATTAGCTCTTCATTTGTAAGTTCTCCGGATTCTTTGTCTAGCAACTCTTCGACATCTTCCAATTCACACTCCAAAGAAAGGTCTTTAGCGAGTTTTACTATTTTTTCCCAAATCGTTTCAAGTTCATGTTCACTGTCAAATCCGTCAAAATCATTAACATAGCGCTTAACACAATTTTTCCAGATGCCATTCATGCACTTTGTCGTCACAGCCTCCCAGGCGGTAGTGATATTCTTGATACACATCGAAATGTTGTAGTGTTTCCAAAAATCTACAGCAGAGCAGTCGTGGCTAGCAATTGTGGTCGTAAAGTCGAATGGTCGTAGTTGCATAGGTTGTAAGTCGATCAATACCTGTATTTGTTACCTGTTGGCCGATTGTTGGTCCTAATTCCATCTTAAAAATCATCCACCTTTTTCTCACTAAAATGCCATCTTCATTATATATTAAATTCCCTTATGTTTCAGGATAACTTTTGGACTCTCTGTTCTGTTCCCCTGATTTACTGATGTGAAAACAGCACAGGTTTTTGTCCTTTTTTTTTTTTTTTTTTTTTTGAGACAGAGTTTCGCTCTTGTTGCCCAAGCTGGAGTGCAATGGTGCAATCTCGGCTAAGTGCAATCTCTGCCTCCCGGACTCAAGGGATTCTCCTGCCCCATCCTCCCGAGTAGCTGGGATTACAGGCATGTGCCACCACGCCCGGCTAATTTTGTATTTTTAGTAGAGATGGGGTTTCTCCATGTTGGTCAGTCTGGTCTTGAACTCTTGACCTCAGGTGATCTGCCCACCTCGGCCTCCCAAAATGCTCAGATTACAAGGGTGAGACACTGCACCCGGCTAGCCACAGTTTTAATGACTGTGTCTTTATAGTAAGGTTTACTATCTGGTTGGGCTGTTTCTCCCTCATTACTCTTCTTTTTAGGCATTATCTGGCTACTCTTTTTCAAATGTTTTTACTTACAAATTTAAAAATTGACTTGCTTAGTTAAAAAAAATCTTGTTGGGTTTTTTATTGATCACATTGAACTTTTAGATTGATTTATGAATAATTGATATTTTTATAATGCTAAGGTTTCTTTCATTTTATTTTCTAACTGTAATTAATATACATATATATACAATTGATATACACAATCGATTTGGGAATGTTGACTTAATTCCCTGCCACTTTACTTAATTTGCTTTTGGTTTAATAGTTTTGCAGTGGATTCTCTTGGATTTCCCAGACCTATACCTGTACCATCTGCAAATAATAATAATATATATTTTTTTTTTTTGAGAGAGAGAGTCTCTCTCTGTCACTCAGGCTGGAGTGCAGTGGTGTGATCTCAGACCACTGCAACCTTCGCTTCCCTGGTTCAAGTGATTCTCCTGTCTCAGCTTCCGGAGTAGCTAGGATTACAGGCATGCGCCACTACACCTGGCTAAGTTTTGTATTTTTAGTAGAGGTGGGGTTTCTCCATGTTGGCCAGGCTGATCTCGAACTCCTGATCTCAGGTGATCCACCCACCTCTGCCTCCCAAAGTTCTGGGATTACAGGTGTGAGCCACTGTGCCTGGCCAGTAATAATACTCTTACTTTCTCTTTTCTAATTCCATTTTATTCTTCAATTTCTTTTTCTATTCTTTCCTTTTTTTTTTTTATGAGACAGAGTCTCTCTGTGTCACCCCAAGCTGGAGTACAGTGGCGTGATCTCCACTCACTGCAACCTCTGCCTCCTGGGTTCAAGTGATTCTCCAGCCTTGGCCTCTTAAGTACCTTGGACTACAGGCATGCGTTACCATGCCTGGATAATTTTTGTATTTTCAGTAGAGACAGGGTTTCACCATGTTGGCCGGGCTGATCTCCAACTCCTGACCTCAGGTGATCTGCCCGCCTTGGCTTTCCAAAGTCCTGGGATTACAGGCATGAGTCACTGCGCCCAGTCTCTTTCCTTTTTTTTTTTTTTTTTTTTAAGACAGAGTCTCACTGTGTTGCTCAGGCTGGAGTGCAGTGGTGTGATGATGGCTCACTGCAGCCTCTATCTCCCTCAAGGGATCCTCCCACTTCAGCCTCCTGAGTAGCTGGGACCACAGGTGCATGCCACCATACCTGGCTATGTTTTTGTGTATTTTTTTGTAGAAACAGGGTTTCACCATGTTGCCTAGGTTAGTCTCAAACTCCTTAGGCTCAAGCGATCTTCCTGCCTCCACCTCACAAGGTATTGGGATTACATGTGTGAGCCAACACACCTGGCCAAATTTTTGTGTTTTTTTTTAGAGATGGTGTTTCACTATGTTGTGCGGGATGGTCTGAAACTCCTGGGCTTTAGCAATCCATCTGCCTCAGCCTCCCAAAGTGCCGGGATTACAGGTGTGAGCCACCACACCCAGCCCTCTTTTTCTAAGCTAATTGTATTGGTAAGTATCTTAAAGTGGGGTTAGCTGGTGGATATGTATCTTAATTCATCCAGGTGGCTATAACAAAATACCACAGACTGGGCAGTTTAAACCATGAACATTGATTTCTCACAGCTCTGAAGGCTGGAGAGTCCAATATCAAGGTGCCAGTAGCTTCCATGTCTGATGAGGACTCTCTTCCTGGTTTGCAGACGGCCACCTTCTTAATGCCTCTTCACATGGCACAGAGATGGGGCTCTGGTCTCCTTCTTTGTGAGGGGCACTACTCCCATTGTGAGGAATCCATCTTTATTTCTCATCTAAATGTAATCACCTCCCAAGGCCCACCTCCAAACACCATCACAGTGGGGACTAGGGCTTTGACATATGAATCTGGGGTGGGGGACGTGCATTCAGTCCACAGTGGCATGCCTGTATTTTCTGTGCTCTTTCCCTGGAAAGTGGCTTTTGTAGGCCTTGGCTCCTAATCAGCTCCACCAGGCAGCACCCCCAGGACCATATAATAGGTGTTTTGGAGGCTTTTGCCTAATTATGAGAGTGACTGCAAAAGAGGGCAAGTGTCGGCTGGGTGTGGTGGCTCACACCTGTAATCCCAGCACTTTGGGAGGCCGAGGCAGCTGGATCACCTGAGGTTGGGAGTTCGAGACCAGCCTGACCAACATGGAGAAACCCTGTCTCTACTAAAAATACAAAATTAGCCGGGCATGTTGGTGCATGCCTGTAATTCCAGCTACTCGGGAGGCTGAGGCAGAAGAAATGCTTGAACCTGGGAGGCGGCGGTTGTGATGAGCCAAGATTGCGTCATTGCACTCCAGCCTGGGCAACAAGAGCGAAACTCCATCTCAAAAAAAAAAAAAAAAAAAGAAAGAAAAGAGGGCAAGTGTCTGCACCAGGTCTTCCACAGAAATCATCGTAATAGCTAATTAGATATTGAGCACATTCTATGTGTCAGGCACTTTGCAAATATGACTTCATGGTTTCCTCACAGTGAGCCCCAAATTATGTAGGAACAATCACACCAATTTCCATTTCCCTAGGCTGCACGGTTAGGAAGTTGCAAGCTGGCCTCTGAACCTGGCATTTTGGCCCCAGGCTACCTGGGGCCAAATTTTTTTTTTTTTTTTTTTTAAATGGAGTTTTGCTCTTGTTGCCCAGGCTGGAGAGCAATGGCTTGATCTCAGCTCACTGCAACCTCCACCTCCCTGGTTCAAGCGATTCTCCTACCTCAGCCTATCAAGTAGATGGGATTACAGGCATGTGCCACCACACCCAGGTAATTTTGTGCTTGTAGTAGAGAGGGGAGTTTCACCATGTTGGCCAGGTTGGTCTCTAACTCCTGACCTCAGGTGGTCCACCCTCCTTGGCCTCCCAGAGTGTTGGAATTCCAGGCATGAGCCATTGTGCCAGGCCCCACTTTTTTGAGTGCTCTGTGATGCTTCTGCTTCCGTGGAGTGTCCAAGAGGTAGGTGATGAGGTCTCTCCATCACCCAGATTAGTGATGAGGTCACTCCACCTCCCAGATTCAGGTTGCTCTCTGATCCTGCGTTGCTTTGGGCCGTGGGGTCATTGGCACGGCGGGCAAGGCACCAGAGGTAGGTTCTGACACCTCTCTCCTGAACCGTAAGCATCCAGCTCTGCTGCACTCACTTGCTGTGTGGCCTTGGACAAGGTTTTAGTTTCTCTGAACCCTGATTCCACCCGTAAAGTGGGTGCAGTTACAGTGCCTGCTTCACTGTGCTGTTGGGACAATTAAGAACCAACTGTGTGGGGCCGGGCGCGGTGGCTCACACCTGTAATCCCAGCACTGTGGGAGGCCAAGGCGGCCGGATCATGAGGTCAAGAGATTGAGACTATCCTGGCCAACATGGTGAAACCCCATCTCTACTAAAAATGCAAAAATTAGGGTGGCACGCACGTGTAGTCCCAGCTACTTGGGAGGCTGAGGCAGGATAATCGCTTGAACCCAGGAGGCGGAGGTTGCAGTGGTGCAGTGAGCAGGATTGCGCCACTGCACTCCAGCCTGGCAACAGAGTAAGACTCCGTCTAAAAAAAAAAAAAAAAAAAAAGAACCAACTGTGTGTAAAGTGCCCAACTTTGTGCTTGGCATTCAAGGCCCTGCCGCTGCCTCCTCCTATTCCCTGGAATGATAATAACATCAGTAAACAACATCGTGTGCCATTGATTGCACACTTATTCTTTTCCTGCCACATGGACTCTCACTCGTACTTTTCAGTTGTTCGGTTTCTATCCCCATTTTAAAGGGGAGGAAACTGACAGGCAAAGTGACTTGCACAGGGAAATTTAGCTAGTAAGAAGTGCAGCCAGGAATTGAACCCAGGTTTCACTGGAGTTCTCACTCTCAACTCTTAAGCTCCTAGCCTGCTCTCCACCCTTGGAAGAGGTAGACATGATGTTCTTCTGAATCAGGAAGGAAGGGGCTGGTGTGTAGTGGCTGAACAGCAGTGTGTTCTGAGCGTCTATGAGCCGGAAGGTGAGAGAGTATGTGGTGCCCTGTGGTTGGGCAGATCACTGTGGGAAGCTGGGACACGCTGTGGGAGGATGGGGCACACTGTGGGAGGATGGGACATGCTGTGGGAGGATGGGACACACCCATGCCGTGGGAGGATGGGACAGGCCGTGGGAGACGGCAGCAATACCAGCTGCAGGGCCGGCTGGACCCAGGTGACGGCTTTAGGCCTCATCCACAGGGTAATGATGGGAAGCGCTTGAAAAATTTTTTAAAATTCTCATTTTAGAAAATCATGACAGAGTCATTTCTGAATGTCAGTTGACACAGGGTGTAAAATGAAAAAGGGATTTTCCTCTCCCCATCCCACACTTTTGAGATGAAACATTGTGATGAATTTGGAATCCTTCCAGAGCTTTAAGTTTTTTTTTTAATTTTTAATTTTTATGGGTACGTAGTAGGTGTATGTATTTATGGGGTACATGACATATCGTGACACAGGCATGCATTGTCTAATTATCACATCAGGGTAAATGGGGTATCTGTCGCCTCAAGCATCTATCATTTCTTTGTGTTACAAACAATCCAATTTTATTCTTTTAGGTTTTTTTTTTTTTTTGAGACAGGGTCTTGCTCTGTTGCCCAGGCAGAGGGCATGCGTGTGTGCAATTTTCTTTCTTTGTTTTTTCTTCAAGACAGGGTCTCATTCTGTCACCCAGGCTGGAGTGCAGAGGCGCGATGATAGCTCACTGCAGCCTCAAACTCCAGGGCTCAAGTGATCCTCCCACCTCAGTCTCCCAAGTAGCTAAGACTACAGGCTAATTCTTAATGTTTATAGAGACAGGGTCTCACCATGTTGCCGAGATCATAGAAGCTCATGTTTGCCACAGGCCAGGCACCACACTAAGCCCGTTCACATTATCATGTTTGGTTGCTCACAACCCTAAGCATTGTCCCCATTTTCCAGAGGTGGAAACTGAGGCCCGATATGCCCAGAGGAGATTTTTCTCACTTAGCAGTGTGCTGGGAGGCTCTCCTCGGGCCACCCGGGCTCTGAGTGTTTGTCATGGCTGCACTGCTGTCCACCTTCATTTAACCACTCTTCTGTTAGTGACTTTCTGTGGATAATTTTTTTTTTTTTTGAGATGGAATTTTGCTCTTGTTGTTCAGGCTGGAGTGCAATGGCACGATCTTGGCCCACTGCAACCTCCACCTCCCAGATTCAAGCGATTCTCCTGCCTCAGTCTCCCGAGTAGCTGGGATGTCAGGCATGCACCACCACAATGGGCTAATTTTGTATTTTTTGTAGAGATGGGGTTTCACCATGTTGGTCAGGCTGGTCTCAAACTCCTAACCTCAGGTGATCTGGCTGCCTCAGCCTCCCAAAGTGCTGGGATTACAGGCGTGAGTCACGGCGCCTGGCTTTCCGTGGAGAGTTTGAAGCCAGGGAGGTCCGGCTGACTGTGAGGTTTACAGAGCCGCCTCCGGCTATTGGGGGACGGTGGACTGCAGGGGCCCACACTGCTGTGTCCGGGCCCAGGACTGCAGGGCCCTGGCCCGAGGGCTGCAGATAGACTGGGTGGCCAGGAGCGAATCACTGGAGGAGGCCTCAGGAGCTGCCCCAGGGCCCCCCATGGGCAGAGCCCGCACAGGACTTGGCAATGGCAGGTCTCTGCGAATACCTGGGGAATGACTGGGGTGGGACGAGCGTGGTGGCACTGTCAGCGATGGGTGCGGGGGTGGGGTGGGATGCAGGCTTAGCAGGAGGGGCTAGGCCACCTGGGGACCTGCTGAGCTCAAGGCCTTGGAAGCACTGAGGGCAAAGTTCTTGTGGCAGCTACCTGGCACCCTCGAGGGGGCGAGCCACAGCGCAGACCCCTGTCTGCTGGGGAGTCCAGAGCCCGAGGTGAGGAGTGGCTTCCCAAAGGAAAGGGGCCATCTTTCCCTGGGAACCTCAGGCAGCCCCAGTGAGGGACCCCGCTGCTTCCCCTTGATGCCCGCAAGGATCTATCTCTACCTTGGAGGTTGCAAGTGGCGGAAGAGATGAGGGGGGTCGGCCCCTCTCCAAGGAGCAACTCATGGTGACTTGGCAGTTGGGCCCCAGAACCAGGAAGCCCCAGGACTGGGCTCTGTGTCAGGCAGGAGGGTGGTCTCTCCTGGGTCCCCAGAACCAGGAAGCCCCAGGATCGGGCTCTGTGTCAGGCAGGAGGGTGGTCTCTCCTGGGTCCCCAGAACCAGGAAGCCCCAGGATCGGGCTCTGTGTCAGGCAGGAGGGCGGTCTCTCCTGGGTCCCACAGCATGGAAGTAGTCCCCGAGACTAACTCCCATCCTCACTGAGTTATTGTGTGGACAGCGGTGCAGCTTTCGAGACCATCCTGGCCCATGTGGTGAAACCCCGTCTCTACTAAAACTACGAAAAAGATTAGCCGGGCGTGGTAGTGGGTGCCTGTAATCCCAGCTACTTGGGAGGCTGAGGCAGGAGAATCGCTTGAACCCAGGAGGTGGAGGTTGCAGTGAGCCAAGATCACACCATTGCACTCTAGCCTGGGTGACAGAGTGAGACTCTGTCAAAAAAAAAGGAAAAAAGAAAAAAAAGAAAAAGAACGATCAGAGTGGCCTGAGAAGATGCTCCGATCACACTAACACAGTTAAGTGGGAGGAGGGAGGCGGCAGTGTAGAATCTCCTCTGGGTGTCTTCACGACCTGTTTCCTCATCTGGAAAGTGGGGGCCACAATGCTACCCACATGACCCTCAGCAGGCCATCCTTGCTCAAGTGTGTTCTGCCCGGAGATTTCCCAGGCTTTCTCTTGGAGCAGGGTGGGCTGCTTTATTTGCTCACCCCTCTGCCAAGGCCATGTGGCTGCTTTGTGAGAGAGAGGCCCTGGGGGTAGGAGGTGGGGCCTGTGAATTTCCGCCCCCCAGACCCCTTGAGCAGCTCTTGATTCCTGCCTGCCCAGTGTGGTTCCCTGGCCCCTTTTCACTCTCACCCATGCTGTGTGACCTCAAGCAAGTTCTTCAACCTCTCTGTCTCAATGTCCTCAACAGTAAGATAAAGACATGATCAGTATTTACCTCTTAGATTATCATGAGGAGCCGATAAGTCAATGTTTGCAAGGTACTTAGAGCAAGGTCCAATTCATGGTCTGAGCTCTGGGAGTATTTGAATACCACGGGATGATGTTGAGTCTTTTCAGTGCGGCATTACAGGAACAATGCAGGATGCAAATTATACATCCATGCTCATGTAGTCTTTTGCCTATTCTGCAAATATTTCCAGAGCACCTGGTGGGTGTCAGGTCCATCCTGGCCTCTGGGGGCGTGGAGATGGGTCCCGCTAGCCCTGCCAGCAGGGAGCGCACAGTCGAGGGCAGCGGGTGGATCCCAGCTTGCTGACAGTCATGCGCTGGGTGACGCTGGAAGGAAACACATCACCATGCCCAGGTGGTTGTCTTCTGGGGGCAGAATTATTGGGCTTTTTATTTCATTTTATTTTTGAGGTGGAGTCTTGCTCTGTCACTGGGCTGGAGTGCAGTGGTGCGATCTTGGCTCACCGCAACCTCTGTGTCCCAGTTTCAAGCGATTCTCCTGCCTCATCCTCCCAAGTAGCTGAGACTACACGCACGCACCACCAAACCCAGCTAATTTTTGTATTTTTAGTAGAGACAGGGTTTCACCATGTTGGCCAGGCTGGTCTCGATCTCTTGACCTTGTGATCCGCCCACCTTGGCCTCCCAAAGTCCTGGGATTACAGGTGTGAGCCACTGCGTCTGGCCTTTATTTTCTTCTTTTTATCTTCTTGTAATTCCCAAAGAGTCCACTCTGAATGATGAAGTTACCACTTATGGAGGCCTGGCAACGCTCTGCACTGTCCTGAGCGTGTTCCATGTACTTTTCTCAGGGATTCTCCCAGCATCCCTGTGACATGGGTGTTGTTATTCCCAATCAACAGAGAGGAAAATGGAGGTGAAGGGCGGTAGGCCAGGATTCACACTCTGGCTCTTAACCTCGACCCGGCTGCCTCTCCACAAACACCAGGATCAACCACCAAGGCCAAAAAAACAGTCCCACAATCCAACAAACACCGCACTTGGTGGCTCAAGTCCCCTGAGCTTGGTCTTAAAGGTCCCTGTTATGCTTTTTCTGAGTGCCCCAGTGAGGACGGTCTTCATGTTTGTGTAAGAGGTTAGGGGCCAGGGGCTGTGTCTTTTCTTCTTGTCCCCTTCCAAGAGGGAACATGTATCCCTGATACTGTAAGGGCCCTTAAAGTCTAGCCCTGGCTCTCTGTCTCCCCTCACGGCACATCAGCCAACTACCCATTCTCCAGTCTTTGATTACCTCCAGTGACAGGGAGCTTACTCCTCAACATTTATTGTATTCTAAAGAAAGTTCAGGCTCTTAGATAGTTCTTCCTACATTAATTTTTTTTTTTTAATTTGCTTCCTCTCAAAGTCTCATAAACAAGTCACCTGCTTTGGGGTCCTGAGGCAGGACCTGGCTAATTTGTCTGTATCTCCCCTATAGCGAAGAGCACAGGGCCTACTAGTAGATGCTATAAATGCTGCACCAGAAAGCAAGTGGCTAGGGGGTGGGCTGGTTGGGCCCCCATCAAGCCTCAGGCTGTGGATAACCAGGTCAGCAGGTCCTGTGAGTGCTGATGGGCACCGTGACCTCAATGGAATAAGTTGCCATGGAAACTGGCTTTCCTTGTCCCCAGGTCGATTGACTTGTCCCTCAGGAGACCATGGTAATCCCGTAGGCTGTTGGGCAGGTCTCCCCAGGATCTCCCCAACCCCACACTCTCTGAGCTGGGTGGTCCCCAGGGAGCATGCAAGCTGTACTCCCATTGTGCAGCTGGGCATCCTGAGGCCCTGAGGGCACAGGGACAGGTTGAAGTTCAGACAGGCAGGGGGCGTCTCATAGCTGGGCAGGGGGCGTCTCATAGCTGGGCAGGGGCCGTCTCATAGCTGGGCAGGGGCCGTCTCATAGCTGGGCAGGGGGCGTCTCATAGCTGGGCAGGGGGCGTCTCATAGCTGGGCTAGTCGCGCAGGGCAAACAGCCTTGCCCGAGGACCCAGCCTGTCAGGGAGTGTTTTCCCCACTCATGGGTTCTCAGAGGAAATTCTGGACTAATTCCTAGGCCTTCTGCCTCCCCAGAGAATCATGAGAACCTGCCTCCCTGGTGCGTCCAGAATCACACAGTATCAATAACGGCTGAGGTGCAGGGTGACCTTCGAGGCTCTAGCACCCTATGGGACCTCACGCATTTACCACAATGACCCTATCGTTACAGATGGGGAAGCAGGGCATGGAGAGAAGTTAGGTCACGAGCCTAAGGTCACACAGTTGTTTTGGGGTAGAGCCAGGATCTTAACGGGAGAGCCCAGCTTCAGAGCCCACGCTCACCACCATGCCATACCCTGCCTCGCTTTTGCTTTGAGAGGGTTGAAAATGCTTTGGGATGGGTGACGGATATTTCAGGTCTGGGACGCTCTTAGCAGTGGGCCTGCCAGAGCCACAGCCTGATGGCAGTGATCACAGAGTGGGTGCCATTATGATTTCTCCTTCCAGTGACATCCTCAAAACAGCACTGAGATGTCTGCTTTATCCCTGTTTTGCAGATGAGGACGCTGAGGCCCAGAGAGGGGCAGTCACTTGCCTAGGGACACACAGTGGGGAGAGGTGGAGCAGACCCTCTAGTTTGAGACCCCTGACTCCACAACTGGTGTTTGTGCCAAGACCCCAGGCTGCCTCCCAGGTCCTCTGGGACAGCCCCTGTCTTCTACCAGGTGAGGTGATGGCCCCATCAGGGCTCAAAATGGGTGGGGAGACCCTGGACAGTCTGGGTGGGAGCTGGGACCAGCCAGGGCCTGTGGATGGGGAATTGGGAGGCAGGACGGTGGCCGTCACGGGGAGTTTTCAACATGGTTTACTCTGTGTTTCCTGTTCTCTGGACCTCCCAGACTTCTGGCTATGAATCTCCTATCTCTTAAATAGTCATTCATTCATTCAGCTGTTTACTGAGCACCTACTGTGTGCCACACCCCATGCTAGGCACTGGGAGCACAGCAGTGAACAAGATGAATAAGAGCCCATGACAGTCATCACATAAGCACATGAATTAAACAACAAAAATCAAACGGGACCACATGTTATCAAGGAGAGACAGGTCAGGGGACCCAGTGAAAGGATTTGGGGAACACTTCCCAAGGAGGCGACTTCTGAGTTGAGAACGGAAGGAGGCACCAGTTACCCCGGTGAAGTGGCCAGGGAAGAGCATTTGGGCAGTGGGAACCACATGTGTGAAGGTCTTGTGGCTGCAGTGAGCTCCCAGCCATCTCTCCTTCAAACCTGCCGCTATACGGCCTTAGCTGCCACTTTTAGCACCTTTCCTCAGCATCGGCCACATATTCATTCAACGAACCCTCAGTGAGCCCCCTCCATGTGCTAGGTGCCTGGGACACAGGCATGGGTCAGATACTGTCCCTGCCCAGGAGAAAGGGAAACAGTGACTCAGGGGGAGGTGGGTGGTAAGGTCAGGGCTTCTGATTATGAGGCATTTCTTCTGTTCCTGGTCTGGGACCGAGGAAGCCCTTTATGGATGGATGTCATCCTTATGCTCATTTTACAGATGAAGATACCAAGGTTCTGAGAGGCCAACTCACCCAAAGAGGCCGGTGCCCACTCCCCCTTTTTTTCTTTTTATCTTCCTTTCTTCCCTTTTCTCTTTTCTTTTCTTTCTTGACGGAGTCTTCCTCTGTCGCCCAGGCTGGAGTGCACTGGGAGGATCTTGGCTACTGCAGCCTCTGTCCCAGGTTCAAGCAATTCTCCTGCCTCAGCCTCCAGAGTAGCTGGGACTACAGGTGCGTGCCACCATGCCCGGCTAATTTTTGTATTTTTAGTAGAGACAGGGTTTCTGCGTGCTGGCCAGGCTGGTCTTGAACTCCTCACCTCAAGTAATCTGCCCACCTCGGCCTCCCAAAGTGCTGGGATTACAGGTGTGAGCCACCGCGCCTGGCCCTGGTGCTCCTCTTTGGGTCTCGTTTTCCCCAGCTGTGGATGGGGTGGGAGGGAGGCCGGCCAAGGGACCCCGGCAGCCCTGCCTGTCCCAGCGTCTCCTCCACCCCAGAGTCCCCTCTCTCTCCAGCAGGACCATGGGCAGCAACAAGAGCAAGCCCAAGGATGCCAGCCAGCGGCGCCGCAGCCTGGAGCCCGCTGAGAACGCGCACGGAGCCGGCGGGGGCGCTTTCCCCGCCTCGCAGACCCCCAGCAAGCCGGCGTCGGCCGACGGCCACCGCGGCCCCAGCGCGGCCTTCGCCCCCACGGCCGCCGAGCCCAAGCTGTTCGGAGGCTTCAACTCCTCGGACACCGTCACCTCCCCGCAGAGGGCGGGCCCGCTGGCCGGTCAGTGCGCGGGCGGCGCAGGGTCCTCGCCCTGCTGGGCCACGGCGGGGCGGCGTGCCCGGGGTCGCCTCCTCTGCGCGGGCCCTTCCTCCCGCCAGGGGGCTCGCCCCTGGGTGACCTGTGTGTGCCGGGAGGGCCGTGCCCACAGTGAGTCCCCCAGCGCCGCCGCCGCGGCCTTTGGGGTGGAGCAGGCGCAGCGGACGCGGGGTCTGGTGGTGGGGTCTTAGTGGGACGCTGAGGCCCAGAGAGGGGGGCGGCGCGGGCACCGGGCCTGAGGCTGCTCCCTGCCGCCCAGGCGTTTTTCGTTGCCCGGGTCCGCCCAGAGGCCCAGAGCTGAGTCGGGAAGCGCGACGTGCGTGCGGCCGGGAGCCCCCGCTGGGCCAGCGCCAGGATGCATGCGCCCGTGCGCCCTCTGCTGGCGCTCTGCGGGCACGGCAGCCCCGTCGAGGGCCGCTTGGAGAGCTGCGTCCGTGGCCCAGACACTCCACTCCACGCAGGCTTCACTCAGACCCGTGCACTCTCCCCACACGCTCACACAGGGCCACACACACGGCTGCACCCCTGCCCCGGACACGCACACGTGCGGACTGGAGGCAGGGTCACAGACACTCGCAGACACATCCCCAGCGCAGACATACCCAGACGCAAACTCACATGCACAGGTGACCTCACACTCCTAGAGGAAGACAGACGTACATGCCGTGAGGCGGCATTCAGAGACACACACAGGACACAGACACACGCAGCTGGAAATCACCATCGTGGCCGCCCAGACGACAGATGCACACATGTGCATCGAGAACATGCAGGCATGCAGAGACACACTGACAGTCCAGACGCAGACGGACGCCCGAGCGAGACAGACCCACAGACACACCATTCATTTGTTCAAGTTTAGTGGAGCCCGACTACGAGCCAGGTCTCCTCTGCTGCCCGGGACCCAGCGGTGCAGACGGAACCCAGCTGGGGGAGGGAAGCAAAGGGCAGGTGTGCAGGCTGTGCAGGGTGTTAGAAGTGGCACTGCCAAAAAGGCACAAAACGGGTATGGAGGGAGGGAGGACTGGGGGATGTGTGGAGGTGAAGGCTGTAGCTTAAAATGGGGGCATGGTGGGGCTTTTTGAGGGGGCAGTTACTTGGAGCCAAATCTTCCTGGACACCCAGGAGTGCCCAGAGTGACACGCTTGACAGAGAGAGAGCAAGCCTCCCTGGTGCAGTGGTCTTCATTCACTGCTTCATCCAGCCCACAGCTCTTTCTTGAGCACCTACTATGTGCTTGACTCTGGGAACAAAACAAAGGTGCTGGCTATTGGGTACTTCTGGTCCTAGAGCAAGACAGGCACGAAACAGATAAGCCAGCACCCAGCACTGCCCAAAGGCCTGGGGGCGCATGCAGACAGGGAGGGACGCTCATGCCCCCACAGGGCCTTGCAGGATTTCGCAGACACACGGATGCGGTGGACACGTGCACAGGCCCATCCTCACTGAACGCGACCGTGCCTTTGGGCTGGGCACTTGTGGCATGTGGGAGACAAACCCCACTCCTAGGCTCAGGACCCTCCTGCCCATGCCTTGCCTGGCCGTGGCCCCACCGTTCTGACGCACCCCACCCCTCTCTGCAGGCGGAGTGACCACCTTTGTGGCCCTCTATGACTATGAGTCTAGGACGGAGACAGACCTGTCCTTCAAGAAAGGCGAGCGGCTCCAGATCGTCAACAACACGTGAGTGGCCCCTTCCCCATTGCCCCTCAGGGCTGGGTGCTGGGACTTGAAAGCTGGTGGGGGCTGATGCAGGATCTGCCATCGGGGCAGCGCAGTGCAGAGCCCAGGGCAGCGCAGAGGGAGCGGGACACCTGCTGCTCTCCTGCCCCGGGCAGCACCTGCTGGCTCCCCAGACTCGGGAAGCTCCTCCCAATCCCTGGCTCTTGCTTGCTCCCTCCAGCCCTCTCTCAGCTTCTCCCTCTCTCTGCTTCTCTCTTGCTGGCCCTTAGGAGGAAGGTGGATGTCAGGTGTGTACATGCTTTGTGGGTGGCGGGCTGGGTGGGTGCTTCTCAGGGGCGGGGCCGCTGTCTGCATGTGCTTCCACTCCCTGCCTGTGGTCTCTGGCTCTCCAGCTGCTCCTCACCTCCCAGCTTCTCCTCTCCCCACCACCAATGTGACCAGGTCCTGGACTGTCAGCCCAGGCTGCCATCAGGGGCCCCTCCATTGCATTCTCCTGCACACTTCCTCCCATCCCCCTCCCTACTCACCCACCCTTCCATTCTGCCTCGTCAGCCCACCCAAATGTCTGCTGCATGCAGGCCCCAGTGCTGTGCCCGGGATGGCCTGGGTGGAGAAGGCCTTGGCCACACCCTACTGGAGCCAGCATGTCCCCCTACTGGGACAGCCCATGGCCCCAGTCCTGGCCCTGAGTCGGCAGTGGGTGAGCCTGGAGTCAGCTCCTTGCACCCCTGCTGTGGGCCTGCCTCTGGTGGCCACCACAGGGACTGGGAGGGTCAAGGGCCTGGAAGGAAAGCCTGAGGTCATGTGGCAGGTGGAGGCAATGGAAGGGCAGCTTGCGGGAGGGGGCCGGCTGGAGGGGGTTGACGCCTCCACGGGTGTGGAAGGTAGGGAGGTTCTAGAGGGCGGAGGAGACTCGATCCCTGGGTGTCCTTGAAGGCCCGGCTGAGGAAGTTGGGGGTTTCCACTGCCCCCAGCGTGTCTGGCTTGCTCACGCCCCACCTGCCTTGCGCATGCTCTCCCCTTTGCCTGAAATGCCCTTTCTCCGGCGTCTGCCTGGGGAACTCCTGTTCATCGCTCAAGATCAGTGCAGGACTGCCTTCTCAGGGAGGCCAAAGGGAACGGAGGTGCCAGGAACCATGCCAGTCGTCTCCACCCATGTCCTCATACCGACTCCTGTCTGCAGTCTAGGCAGGGCTGAAGTGATCGGGGAGGGGGCTGTCTCCATTTTGCAGATGAGGAAACTGAGGCTCAGCGATGCGAAGGTCCTTGTCCAAGGTCACACAGCTGCCAAGTAGCAAAGCCAGGACTGGAACTGAAGCAGCAACTTTCTGCCCTCCTCAGGCTGCTCTCCCGGCTCCCCTCCCCCCTTGTATGGCAGAATCCTGGTGCCAAGCTGCAGTTTCCTTATTGTCACCAGCTGTTTGCATCTGCTTCCCTGATAAACTGGAAGTGCTGGAGGGCTGCCCCCTGGTGCACCTCACTTCTGGGCCCCCATAGCACCTGTAAGTCAGCACAGTGGCGGGGGCCCAGCAGGTGACGAAGAACAGGATCAATGAACAGCAGCGGCAAAGTCACTGTTTCTTGTGCTCTCTGTGTGAGCCAGGCCCTGTGCCGAGTGCTTGAAGTCGCATTATTTTGTTTATGCATTCCCATAGCCTCGAGAAATGGGAAGTCTTATTTGTGCCATTTTACAGATGAGGAAACTGAGGCCCAGAGAGGTGAAATGACTTGCACAAGGTCACACAGCTAATAGTGACAGAGTGGGAAGACTAGGCTGGTCCTTTGACCCATGGCCCTTGCAGGAAGGCTCAGTGGAGATGCAGCAGAGGGCGAGGGAGGGAGAGGCCCATGTGGGGAGGGGCGTCAGGAGGATGGCTTTGAAGCATCTCAGGCTGGGGTCACAGCCTGAGCAGCGGTGTGGAGGCAGGAAGGGCTCGGAGAACTCTGTTCGCTTTTTTCACCTGGAGTCTGAGGGCAGCCCCTTGTTTGCCTTGTCAGGCTCTTTCCCTCTGCTCATCTTGCCTTCCAGGGATGGTGGGCTGGGGGAGGCTTGGCCAGAAGGCTGGGGCTGCCAGGAGGCCTGGAAGTGATGGAATCTTATTCAGGGAAGACCCCAGGGTAGCTGATTGGGAGATGGCGGTGGGTGGATAGGGAGCCCCATATCACAACGCTCCGCTGTTTCTTTGCTTAGAGATGGTGGCTGGGTGAGGAGGCTCATGCCTGTTCTCCTGGTCCTTTGGGAGGCTGAGGCAGGAGGATCGTTTGAACACAGGCATTTGAGATCAGTCTGGGCAACATAGGGAGACCTGGTGTGCACAAAATATAAAAATAAATTAGCTGGGTATGTGGCACATGCCAGTGGTCCCAGCTACTCAGGAGGCTGAGGTGGGAGGATCACTTGAGCCAGGAGGTCAAGGCCGCAGTGAGCCATGGTCGTGCCACCGCACTCCAGCCTGGGTGACATGTTCAGGTCTCACCCCTCACCTGGGGACCACCCTGCACGCTCATCCTTCCACCTTCATTGCTCAGGGCCTGTTACTGTGTAGCGCCTCCCCCACCCTGTAAGAGTGAGGGGCTTTCTGAATCTAGCACGGAGCCCCAGGCATGTGTGGGGCTGGGCCGCTGTCAGGGCGGTAGAGAGCTAGAGGAGGAACCCGTCTGTGGTTGGGGTCTGGCCAAGTGGGAGTCCTCGAAGTAGCAGGCCCAGGGACCCCACACCAGGGATCTTGGTGGCACATGGCCCCGGGTCCTGGTATTCTGGGTATTGTGTGGCCCTGGGCATGGGGAAACCTGGGGGCTGAGGTCTGACTGCCAGCCTCAAGCTCCCTGACCTGACATCTGAGTCTCTAGGAGTCAGGGCCCCTCTGTGTCTGACCCTGGGTTGCTCACTGAACTGCCTCTTCCTCCCACCCAAATTCCAGAAGCTTCTTTTGGGAATTTTCTGGCAGGTGCTTCTGGGCAACAGTGCCTCAGCTGGCCTCTGCCTCCTTGCCCTGGGCATGGCAGCAGGGGGCACGTTGGGAGTCCAGAACCTTGGGGCCCTGCCTTCATGCCCTCCTCCAGAGACCTGCCCTGGTTTCACCCCTGCCTCACTCCTCCCTCACCCCACAGACTGTGTGTCCCAGGCCTGGGGCCTTGGAAACTTGACCTCCTGGCCACTGCCCGCCTGGCCAGCCTCAGCCGTGGTGCACCAGCTCGGTGGATGTCCCCAGAGAGCTCTCCCAACCAGTCCCAACAGCCCAAGGCAGTGAATATCAGTGCCCATGCTGGCACACATCCCAGGTCCCAAAGCTGCCATGCCCCTGAGCCACACGCCACCCTGGCTGGACACAAGGATTAGGGTCCCAAAAGAGGATCCTGAGGCTCAGAGAGGTGAGGTCAGTTGCTTAAGGTCACACAGCTGGTGACCAGCAGTTGTGAAAAATCGCAGCTTGGAGACGCTTGGCCCAGCACTTCCTCTTCTAGCCACTAGTGGGAGGCAAGGGGTCGGGCAGGGAATATGGGATTTCCTTCCCTGCTCGCTGCCCGCCTGATGAGGACCAGGCCCCTGGGAAGGCGCTAGATGCAGCAGAACTCCTCAACCTGATGGCTTGATGCTGCTGTGACTAATGACCACAGCCACCGGAGGCAGGTTTGAGCCTCCCCAGCCCGTGACATGGGAAGATGGGATTGGTACCTCCATTTCACAGGTGGGCAAACTGAGTCTCAGAGGATCATCACGGTCATTATCTCAGTTTACTCTGAGCCCAGTTTGACGCTCACTGTTTATACACTTTGTCTGCAAGGCAGATTCTGTGAATGTTGTCTCCTTTTTACAGATGAGGAAACTAAGACTCAGAGAGGGCAGGGTACTTGCCCAAGGTCACACAGAAAATCCTTGGAGACTGGGACTGTGCTGCTTTGGTTTTTAAAAACGTTTTGAAAAGTAGGAAGTGACACTGTGAAAATACAGATTTAGTTGTTTTCATTTTTTAGCTAAATCAAGATCTAATAGGTGATGCATGTTATGCTGGGCCCTGATTGGGCCTTTTTTTTTTTTTTGAGGCTGAGTCTTGCTCTGTGGCCCAGGCTAGAGTGCAGTGGTGCAATCTCGGCTCACTGCAATCTCTGCCTCCTGGGTTCAAGAGATTCTCCTGCCTCAGCTTCCCAAGTAGCTGAGATTACAGGTGTGTACCACCATGCCCTGCTAATTTTTGTATTTTAGTAGAGACGGGGTTTTGCCATGTTGGCCAGGCTGGTCTCGAGCTCCCGGCCTCCAGTGATCTGACCTCCTCGGCCTCCAAAAGTGTTGGGATGACAGGCGTGAGCCCCAGGCCCAGCCTGTTCTGGCATTTTATATCCTGGGAGGGAGGCATGGCTAACCCTGCAGATGAGGAAACCGAGATGGTGAGAGTGGTGTGGAGGGGCCACGTCACACAGCCAGTAAGCGGTGAGCTGGGACGGTGTGCAGGGCTGTCCAGCACCAGAGCCACGCCCTCAGACCCCTCTAAATCAGGGGCCAGGCTGAGACTGGAGCTTGGGTCCTTCAGTAAAATTGGAGTGCATCTCCACTCTATCCACGCCCCTTGTGGAATGAAAGCCCCAGACTGGACCATGAAACCCCAGACACACAGGTGGGCTGACGCTGGGGAGCCGGGAGCCCGGCTCGCTGAAGTCTGGGTAGCGTCAGCTGCACTCCTCTCGCTCCTGGGCCCTGCTTGGCTGGCCTCCGAGCACAGGCCTCCTGCCAGCCTTCCACTCTGAGTGGGTGGCTGGGGACTCCCCAGAGGCCAGCCAGCCTGCAGACTGGCTTTGTCAAGTGGCCTCAGTTTTTAGCATCTGGCCTTAGACCTTGGCCCCTTCCCACAGTGGCCTGTCCTCTGCCCCAGCCCTGCAGCCTCCTCTTTCATATGCCACTGGCTTTCCCAAAGGTCTCAGCCTCTCTGGGGCCTGGGAAGGCCTCCTGTGCCAGGCTGAGGACACTCAGGGACCCTGGTTCTCGCTCTTGCTCTGCCATTGATTGACTGTGTGGCTTTGGGCACATCACTGCCCTGTCTGTGCCTCATTCCCTTTGGTAAATGGAGGCTTTGAACTGAAAGATCTCAGAGAGCTGTGATTTGAGTCCTTGCTTTGTAGCTTTAGGCAAGTCCCTGCACCTCTCTGTGCCTCAGCTTCCCCAGCTCTCTAAAGAAAGTGCTGGCTGGGTGCAGTGGCTCACACCTGTAATCCCAACACTTTGGGAGGCTGAGGTGGGTGGCTCACTTGAGGTCAGGAGTTCGAGACCAGCCTGGCCAACATGGTGAAACCCCGTCTCTACTAAAAATACAAAAATTAGCTGGGTGTGGTGGCGTGTGCCTGTAATCCCAGCTACCCAGGAGGCTGAGGCAGGAGAATCACTTGAACCCAGGATGTGGAGGTTGCAGTGAGCTGAGATTGTGCCACCGCATTCCAGTCTGGGTGACAGAGCAAGACTCCATCTCAATCAATCCATCAGTCAATCAAGTGCTGATCTACTCTGGTCTGGGTGCTCTGTGTCCCCTGCGCTGATCCCTTGACATCTCCAAGCCACAGTTTCTTCATCTGGGACTTGGGCCCTGCCTTCCTCCCTTGCAGGGTAGCCTGGAGGGTCAGTGGGAGGGACAAGTGTGGACACCCCGGGTGGGTGAACAACAAGGAAGTGAGTGGGGATTGGGGCATCCAGAGGCTTCTTTCCTTGAGGCAGGTCTTGCCACATTGCTCCAGGCCCCTCCCTCCAGTGACCCCACGTGGGCTTGTTCCCCGCCTGAGTGTGCGCAGCCATCACAGAGTCGTGTCAGGCCACACAGCCCCAATCACACCCCCCCTCACTCCAGCAGGAGGGGACACCACACCCTCTGGCTCACTTCGAGCCATCCAGTCGAGCCCCAGGGTCTCAGGTGCTCCCCTGTCTTCTGACAGGTCCTTGGAGAGCTCCCAAGCCCTGTACCCTCCTGGCCTCACCTCTGTTTTTTATATGGGCTGAAGAATATGGCCAGGGCCAGCTCAGAAGAACTGGGAGCCAGGGATCCAGGTTCAAGTTCAGATTGTGTGACTGTAGGCAAGGGTCTTTCTCTCTCTGGGCCCTGGTAGTGGGTGTGGCCACCCTGCCTGCTGTGTGTCTCTCAGGGTCCCTCTGAGGTACAAAAGTGGCCTTGGATTGAGAAGAGCCCAGCAAGCTGTCAAGCCCTGCTGCACCCTGTAGGGGGCACCCCTTCTATGTGGGAGTCAGGAGCCCGGGCCTGGCTGTGTGACCTTGAGCAGAGAGGCCTTTGCCTCTCTGACCTCAGTCTTCCCAGCTGCACAGTGGGAATGAGAGGGGGCTGGACCCTAGTTCCCAGGTCTCCCTGCCCACGGACCTCCCCTCACTCCCCATGGACCCTGCCCCTGTTCCTTTGGTTGCTTTGGATGTGAGGCCTCTGTGGCTGCCCCCTTGTCCCCCGTCCCCAGCACCGCCTGGCTCTCCCGCTGTCTCCCCTGCTCTTTCTGCCACTCCCGCCTCTCACCACCCCCATCTCTGCCTCTTCTCTCCTGTTGGGCTCTCGCTCTCTCCTCCCTCCTCTGTGTCTCTGGACCCCCGCTCCAGCCAGACCTGGTTCACATTCAGATGGCTGCAAAGGTACTTCCGCCCCTCCCCACTCCCGCCCAGGCCCAGGGGACCCGACCATGCCGGCCTACCCTGTCCCCATCACCCCTCCCCCTCCTCCTCCTCTTCACTTTCGCATAGACGTGCCCTGGGCATTGGGGCGCTGCCACCTCACCCCCTTGGACAGGGCTCACTGTGTGACTTTGGGCAAGTCCCAGCCCCCTCTGGCCTCAGTTTCCCCCTGCAGATGGGTAGGCTGCAGGAGGGGGCCTGTAGTTTTCACCCGAGGAGCCCTTTAGGTGTGACCCGTGATTTGGGGTGGAGGCAAGCCTTGCTCTAGTTTGCAGGGTTGGGCCTGGATGGTCACCCCTGCTTGTCTCCACCCAGGTCTCACCAGCTCCCAGGAGTGGGCTTCTAATCTCAGGGTGTGGGGAGACTTTGTAGGTCTCACTTCACTTTCTCTCAGGCAGGACTCTCTTCTATTACAACCTTGCTTGCCCGCAGAGACAGGGGGCTCCCTCCCTCCCTCCCAAGGCAGCTCTCGGCATCTTGAGATGTCTTGGTGCATCTGAAAGGAAGCGGATTTCTTCCTGCCCCTGGACTCCTCCCCTATGGATTTGAGCCTCAGACTGACCAAGGCCAGTCCTGCCCTGGTCCTAGACAAAGCCCATCTGATCCAGCTTTGGCAAAAAGGCGTCTGGGCCAGGGAGGGGAGGAGCTCCAGGCCAGCTGGACCTGGCATGCCTCGGGGACTCACGCTGGCCCCACCACCTCCCTGGGCCTCCCTCGGCCACTAGACCCCGAGCACAGCACCTAGAAGGATGGTGGGCTTGTGGCTGATGGTTCCCTTCTCCTTTCTTTCCTCCTTTTGCCCCTGCTCAGAGAGGGAGACTGGTGGCTGGCCCACTCGCTCAGCACGGGACAGACAGGCTACATCCCCAGCAACTACGTGGCACCCTCTGACTCCATCCAGGCTGAGGAGTGAGTACCGTCTCTGGCTGCCTCTACCTGTCGTCCTGGGCGCTGCCCGTGCAGAGCGCCTTTCCTGGGCTGCCCCGTGCCCCAGCCGTGTCTGAGGAGAGGCGCTGTGAGTGGCAGAAGCCTGGACCATCAACACCATCCTCTGTCTTCCCACCCCTAGGTGGTATTTTGGCAAGATCACCAGGCGGGAGTCAGAGCGGCTACTGCTCAACGCGGAGAACCCGAGGGGGACATTCCTAGTGCGGGAAAGTGAGACCACGAAAGGTACGCGCGCTCCTGCTGGCCAGCAGGCACTGAGTCTTCTGTGAGTGGTTTGGGCTGGGTGTTGCAGAATGAGGAGGAGTTCGGCTTGAGGAGTAGGGAAAGAGGGACCTTCCAGGCGGAGGTAATCAAAGTCAGGGAGGTGCCTCTGAGGAACGCTGAGTAACCCTCGATGGCCAGATGTCCAGAGAAAGATGAGGCTTAGCTCTCTGGCCTCTGTACCCTCAGATGAAAGCTGAGCATAGGCTGTCTGGAGATCTGACTGTCACACGACAGCAGGCTCATTTTCAGGGTAGGTGCTCCTGCAATGAGCCCCCCTTCCTCCCCTTCCCCGGGGGTCCCTCGGGCTGCACTGGGTGCTGGGGCCTGGCTTTGCCCTCCCCCCACTGCAGTCCTGGTCCCTGCCCCTCTCCTGTCCCTCCCTCAAGCCAGAGAATGAAGACCAGCCCCTTTCTCTCCAGCCCCTCTGAAAGTGGGTTGCAGGCGCCTGTCACCATGGCAACCAAGCTGAGCTGCTTCCTGTGGGCCTGGGGCTCAGCGGGAGATGGGGAGCGGAGCATCCATGTCGAGCTGAGCCGTGCATTTACGAGCGGTTGTGGGGCCATGTGTGCGTGTGCTGTACATCTGGGTGTGTGTGTGTGTGTGTGGATGTGGGGCAGAATTGTCTGTGTGTTGCCGTGTGGGAATGGACTGCTGTGGTTTGTCTGGTGCCTGAGGGCCTGGGGAGCGTGTATCTGTGTGAGCCTGTGGTCGCTGTGCCCGGCCATGCCTGTGCGTGTGTGCACATGTGGCCGGGGGTGGCGTCAGCCTCAGGCCTGTGGTGTCCACATGCATCAGCCTGGCCATCGGTAGAAAGTCACAATTGTCTAAGGCGGGCTTTGGGTCCTCGGTGTGGGTTTGAGCCCCAGCCCTGTGTCTGGCTTGCTGGGGGACCCCAGGCTAGCCACTGTCCCTCTCTGGACCTCATTTCTTCTGTACACTGGGATTGTAACCTCTGCCTGAGGATTGCCGAGGGGGAGGTCTGTGGGCTTCAACAGCTGGTCTTTCTCCCATGCCCGTATACCACCTGGCGAGGCTCCCGAGAAGGCCCGTCCCTGGTCCCTGGAGCCTCTGCCCCACCTCCAGGGCTCAGCCTTGTTCCCTGATGCCTCTCGGGCGTCTCTTGGCCTCTGGTTCTACCCAGGCCTGCTGGAAGGGAGGAAACTTTTTGTCCAAAAGCTTTTCTAGGCTCAAGGGAAAGAGGGGAGGCACCAGGGCTGGCCCCGCTTGACTCAGGCACCCCTCAGGCCACGCCCAGCCCGTGGTCTCCTGCCCACCATGGCCAAAGCCTCTGCAACCACCCGCTGTCACCTGAGCCTCGGCCTGTGTTCAGAAAGTCGGGGGACATGGACAGTGCCCCTGTGGGCCCACCCGGAGAGGGAAAGCAGTTAGGCCAGGGCCACACAGCCACAGGGAGCCACTCACAGGCTCCCAGCAAACAGTTCCTGAGTGCCTGCTGAGTGCCTGGCCCTTTTATACGTGGGTGCACTGAATCTTCCCAGCCACCCTGGGAGCACTCACATTGTGCAGAGGGGGAAACTGAGCCCAGAGAGGACTGGCCACCCCTCTAAGTCCCATAGCTGGATGTGCACTGGGATCTGGAGGTCTTGCCAGGGCCAAGGAGGCATGCAGGACGTTGCTGTCAAGTATCCCTTGGGTCTCTCGGCCCTGCCTCTATGGCTGCCCTGGGGCTGGCTGCTGAGAGGCAGGGAGGGCTGGGGGCTCACCCGCCTGGGCCTCCCTCCCCTCTGGAGTCAGGCAGGCACAGAACAGTGCCCAGAGCAGCACCGAGTGCCCTGTGGGGGAGAGCGTGGCGGTCACGGCTCCCCTCTGTGCCTGCAGGTGCCTACTGCCTCTCAGTGTCGGACTTCGACAACGCCAAGGGCCTGAACGTGAAGCACTACAAGATCCGCAAGCTGGACAGCGGCGGCTTCTACATCACCTCCCGCACGCAGTTCAACAGCCTGCAGCAGCTGGTGGCCTACTACTCCAGTGAGCGCCGGCCTCGGAGGGAGGGCGGCCGGGCAGGGCCTCGGCTGCATACCCCGGGGAGGGGCCTTGGAGCCTGGAAGGCCATGCTTGTTATCCTACAAGGCCTGGTTTCCTGCTCCCCTCCCTACTTTTCCCTCCCCCTTCCCTTCCTCCCTCTTCCTTTTCCCTCCTTTCCTCTTCCTCTCTTTTCCCCACTGCCCCCCTCCTTCCTGCCCCCCTCCTCCCTACCCCCTCTTCCTTGCCCCCCTCCTCTCTGCCCGCTCCTCCCTGTCCTCCTCCTCTCTGTCCCCTCCTCCCTGCCCCCCTCCTTCTTGCCCCCCTCCTCTCTGCCCCCTCCTTCCTGTCCCCCTCCTCTCTGCCTCCTCCCTGTTCCCCTCTCTCCTGGCTCCATGCGCCGTCTCACTCCCTGTCTTTTTCTGCAGCTGGCTGGTGGGAAGGGGGCTGCCCTGAGGAGCCCCAGAGAGCGGGAAGGGAGGGGACAGAGGCTAGTGTCATTTGTCTCTGTAGCCCCAGGACCGGTCTGAACCGGCTGCTGGGAGAGGAGGAGGGGGTGGCCAGATCAATTGTGCAAAGAGGGAGAGAGCGGCAGAGGGAGCTCGTGGGGCTTGCATGCAGGTGAGGGCTCGGGTGTGGGCACTGCCGTGCTGTTACCCACCCACCTGGGCGTCTGGAGCTGACCGAGTGTCAGGGGCCTGTGGGTGCCCGTGGGCCCGTGTGTCTGTGGCGCGCTTGGCCTCTGTGTGCAGGTGTTGGTCCACTCCACACCCCCAGCCGCCTCTTCCTGACTTCCTCCCGATCATCCACCACTCTCTGTCCCTTCGGTCACCACTGTGTGCTTCATTCTGAATCCCATTCCCTCAGATCAGAACTCTCCAGCGGCTGTCTTGGAATCTTGGGATAAAGAATCGCTGGCCCCCACACGGTCTAATCCCGACTGCCTTTCCTCCTCCGCTGGTGCCACCCTTCCTCCCCTCTCCCTGGCCTCTGCTTCTCCAGTCCTGCAGCTCTTCTTTCCTCAGAGCCTTTGCTCTGGCTGTGCCCCTGCCTAGAGGACTCTTCCCTACTTAACCCCTCACCCTCCTACACATCCAAGCATAGTTGCTGCTTCCTCCAGGAAGCCTCCCAGGACTCCTGCTGTTGCTAGAACAGCTATTCTCCAGTCACATTCACATCTGTGGTCCTGGGAGGTGATTAGGGAAGTGGGGCTCCTCGCTGGACTGTGAGTTCCTGAGGGTAGCAGGTTCTCTGGATTTGCCCCCCACAGGGTCCCTGGCACCCCCTACTGTCTGCTGAATGCTGACTGGATGACTGATGCATAAAGCAGATGCACGGAGCATCGTGGCCCTGTGTGGGGGTGCCGCCGTGTGGATGCCTGGCTTTGAGGGCGCCCTGTGTATCCCCTGAAATCAATCTGCTTGCGTCTGGTGTGTCGGGCAACACACACCAAGGGATGGGGGGCCCAGGGCGGAAGCCCCGCCTAACTGCACCTCTCGCCTCCTCCTCAGAACACGCGGATGGCCTGTGTCACCGCCTCACCACCGTGTGCCCCACGTCCAAGCCACAGACTCAGGGCCTGGCCAAGGATGCCTGGGAGATCCCTCGGGAGTCACTGCGGCTGGAGGTCAAGCTGGGCCAGGGCTGCTTTGGCGAGGTGTGGATGGGTAAGGCTGGCCCCTGCCCTCGGGAGAGGCATCCTCCCCCCGCCCAGTGTGGCAGCTCCGGGCTCCCTTGGTCCCTTTGCCTTTAGCTGCCTCTGCTGGACAACGGGGTCCTGTTGTAAATCTGGAGCTCCCTGGAGGTGGCTGGCACCGAGTTGGGATGTGGCCCCCAACGCGCTGTGCCCTGGATGGTGCAAACCACAGCACCTGATTCCAGGATTTGCTGGGTAGTCCAGCCCCGGTGGCCTCGTTCAGAGCTTCAGTGCTCCCGACTGTTCATGGGGCTGGTGACAGTGGGACCCATGGGAGGTTGTGGAGACCCTGACCCAGCGCGTGTCCACACACCAGCTGTTAGCCATGGAGAGAGAAGCCCAGCTTGTGGGAGGGAGTGCTGGGAAGCCTCGGCCTGGCGTGTTCTGGGCCTGTGAGCGATTTTCTGTCTAACCCTGGAGAAACAGCAAAGCCTGAGCACCTGACAGAACCCAAGCCCCTCTCCCCCGGCTGCCTTCTGCTCACACAGAGGGACCGCGGGGCCAGGATGGAGGAGGACGGCAGTTGTAAGCCCGTGGCGCTGGTGGGGATCATGGTGTGCTATTTTCAAGGTGGTTTCATCTGAGTTGCATCTCTGCTCAGTCCCACTGCCTCCACTTTCCACCCTCCGAGGGCTGATGGAGGAAGCAGAAAGGCCTCCTGGGTGGAAGGCACTACCGGGACAGAGGCCTGGAGGCTGGAGGTCAGGCCGTCCGGGAAGGGGAGGCGTGGGCTTTGAGCTGGTGAGAGGGGAGGGGGTGAGAAGCCAGGGTGTGGGCACAGCCACAATGTGAGGGTGGAGCAAAACCTGGGCGAATGCACAGCGCCTGCCGTTCTGGTGGCTGCAAAACTCATTTCTGGCTTGGTGAGTGGTGATGTCCCTGAGAAGAGCCTCGCCTCCTCCCTGGGTGTCCCAGGTTGACTCATGAACTGCCACAGGCAGATCCCGAGATGGCCTGAGCCAGGAGGGCCACAGAGACGGGCCTGAGCCCCGGCCCTCGGATGGAGGCCCAGTGACAGGGAGGAGCGGGCCCAAGGTCACATATCAAAGGAACCTCGAGCCCTACTGGGACAAGAGTCTGGATTAAACATGCCGGTCGAGGATGCGGCTTCCCCTAAGGCCGCACAGTTAGAAAAGCAGATCATAGCGAAACGATTACCACATTACTTACTGAGCCCTCACAGTGGGCCTGGCCCAGTGGTGAAAATCTCACTCAGTCCTCAGACAGCTTCCCGGGTAGGTGCTACAGAATCCCCATTTTCCAGATGAGACAACTGAGGCTTAGAGAGGGGATCTGACTCTCCCTGGTCTCTCAGCTGGCAGGAGGCAGAAGTGGGAGTCAGGCTCTGGCCAGCCTGAGCTCCCAAGCCCTCGTGCTTAGGACAGTGTCTCACTTTTTGGGGCAGATGGGCTCCCCATGTGGCCTCCTGATCTCGTGGCCTCAGCAGCCCCTGGGCCAGCTCCACCCCACCCTGGCCTCCACCAGTGTATATTGCATTTGCTCACACAGGAGACTCCTTCAAAGTCCTGTCCAGAGAGAATGTGACCACCCAGGAGTGACAGTGGTTGGGTTGGAACTTGTCCCCTATGTGTCAGGCTAATATGCTGCATTTTAAGACATTCTTTTTTTCTTTTTTTTTTTTTTTGAGACAGGGTCTCGCTGTGTCGCCCAGGCTGGAGTGCAGTGGTGCGATCTCGGCTCACTGCAACCTCCCCCTCCCAGGCTCAAGCCATTCTGCCTCAGCCTCCCGAGTAACTGGGATTTCAGGCACGCTCCACTATTGCCCGACTAATTTTTGTATTTTTAGTGGAGACGGGGTTTCACCATGTTGGCCAGGCTGGTCTTGAACTCCTAACCTCAAATGATCCACCCGCCTTGGCCTCCCAAAGTGTTGGGATTACAGGTGTGAGCCACCACACCTGGCCTGGACATTCTTAGTAATCATAGTCCCAACAACAGCTACTGGTTCTTGGGCATTTAATCCTAGAAACAGCCCTGCGAAGAGCACCCTGCCATTGTGCCCATTTTACAGAGGGGGAGACTGAGGCTCAGAAAGGGTCCAGGCTTGGACTGGGTGTGCCACATGGCTGTGGAGGCTACAGCTGACATGGGCACCCAGGAGGGCAGATTCTGGATCCCTGTGTGGTAGGAGTGGGGGGGCGTGTTCCACTGAGGCAGCCTGCATCCCTCCCCAACAGGAACCTGGAATGGCACCACCAGGGTGGCCATCAAAACCCTGAAGCCCGGCACCATGTCTCCGGAGGCCTTCCTGCAGGAGGCCCAGGTCATGAAGAAACTGAGGCATGAGAAGCTGGTGCAGCTGTATGCCGTGGTTTCGGAGGAGCCCATCTACATTGTCACGGAGTACATGAGCAAGGGTGAGGCCTGGGTGGCCAGGGCAGGGGGCAGGACACTCCAGACAGGGCTGGGGGGATGAACCTCGTTTCCCCTCACATCTAGATGGGCATCTTCAAAGGTGGAATGCAGTAGCACCAAATTCTCACGTCAGTGGAAGGTTAAACTGAAGGTCACCTTTCTTCTTTCAGTTTTAAAAAGTGATTTCCCACAGCACATCTTGTCTCCCCCAGTTTGCTGGTTTCATAAAGCTGTTTGGTGTTCTGGGGCTGAAGGAGATCTCCGCCAGCCCCTCAAGCTCAGCCACATCTAGGTCAAGTCTCTGGCTTGATTTTGACTTAATTTTAATTTAAATTTATTTATTATTATTTTTGAGACAGGATCTTGCTCTGTCACCCGGTCCGGAGTACAGTGGTGCTGTCATAGCTTCAGCCTCGACCTTTTAGGCTCAAGTAGTCCTCCCACCTCAGCCCTTAAGTAGCTGGGACCACAGGTGTGTGTCACCAGGGCCAGCTAATTTTTTATTTTTTGTAGAGATGGGACCCTATGTTGCCCAGGCTGATCTTGAACTCTTGGGCTCAAGCAGTCCTCCCACCTTGACCTCCCAAAGTGCTGGGATTACAGGTGTGAGCCACAGTACTTTTTAAACCTATTAGTTATTTTTTAAAATTCGACCTTTTGGAGGTATAGTTTATATATGGTAAATTATACGCCTTTTAAGTATTCAGTTCAATGGGTTGTAACAAGTGGATTTATTGTGTACCTCTCACCATACTGGGGATAGGCAACAGCCCCATCACCCAGAAAGTTCCTTGGGCCCTTTGCAGACAGTACTCTCTAGCCCCAAACCCAAGCACCCACTGATATACTTTGTCATTATCAATTTGTTTTGTTTATTCAAGAATTTCATACATGAAATATTTTACATCTGGGATGCATCCTTTTTTTTTTTTAACTTTTTAAATTTTAAATGTTTTAAATTTTTTTGATACAAGAACTTGCTGTGTTGCCCGGGCTGGAGTGCAGTGGCGTGATCATAGCTCACTGCAGCCTTGACCTCCCAGGCTCAATTCATCCTCCCATCTCAGCCTCTCAAGTAGCTGGGACTATAGGTGCACCCTACCATGCCCAGCTAATTTTTTTTTGTTTGTATTTTTTGTAGAGACAGTCTTACTGTGTAGGTCAGGCTGGTTTCAAACTCCTGGGCTTAGGTGATCTTCCCGCCTCGGCTTCCCAAAGTGCTGGGATTGCAGGCAGGAGCCATCGTGCCCAGCCTGAGATGCGTCCCTGTGGCATCTCCCAGCAGTTAGTTCCCATTGTCACTGAGCAGGACGCCATTGTCCGCATTAGCACAGTTTACCTGTTCACCTGGAGGTGCACATCTGGTCATTTCCCATCCTGCTTGCCTTTTGAGTGACAAGCACTGAGTGAGACTTTATTCAGAGATGAGTTTACATAAAATCTGTGTGCTGGTTATAGCAAGGCCAGCAACCTGGGAGGACAGGTTTGGGAATCACTGCCTCCTGGCAGAGGGACAGGGCAGGAAGTGGAGCTGGGTCTTTCTCTGCCCAGGGAGTTTGCTGGACTTTCTCAAGGGGGAAACAGGCAAGTACCTGCGGCTGCCTCAGCTGGTGGACATGGCTGCTCAGGTGAGTCAGCCCCTCCCTTCTCCCCACACCCTTGGTCCTCAAGCACCCAGACCTATCTGGTGCAGCCAGTTCTGGCTTCTTGAGTGCCCCCTCCAGGAAGCCTGCCTTGATTACCCCCACACTCATTGATCTTGCCACACATATTTACCAGGTCCACTTACAGGCACCCTGAGTGGTGGTTCTGGGCAGCAGAAAGCCCTTACCTGGGCATCAGGGGTCACTGACCAATATCAGGGGTCACCTTTACAGAGATGACAACTGAGGCCCGAGGTCCCCTGTACGTCAGTACAACTGATATAGTCAGTTGTCATCTATTATATAAAGGTCATTTAGTTGCTGAGCAGACGTGTATTCATGCTGACTTTAGGCAGTGCTCAACAAGCATTTTTCATTGAATCCTCATCACCATCAGGAGTGACGAGGATTGGCTGTTATTCCCATTGGATGGATGAGAAAACTGAGGCTCAGACAAGAGACTTGGGCAGCAGGCAGGGCATGGCACTTATCTGTGTCTGGGTCCGCTGGGGACTCTTTCCATGGTCACCTCACTTTCCTGGCTGCATCTGATCTCGGGCCTCCCCTTTGCCCTTTGCCCTCTGCCCTCTGCCCCTGTGCTCTCTCCTTCTGCGGAGCACTGTTCCTGCTTTTGATGCCAACAGCATTTGCCGTGAACTGACCTCACTTGCCTAAAGAAGTGTGGGATGGTCGGGGAGGGGTGGTTGGCTCTCCAGCCCTGGGGTGCCCTGTGGCCCTGGGAGGGCATGGGTGGCACCTGAGCTGGGCTCCCGTGGTTCTGCCTGCAGATCGCCTCCGGCATGGCGTATGTGGAGCGGATGAACTACGTCCATCGGGATCTTCGTGCAGCCAACATCCTGGTGGGAGAGAACTTGGTGTGCAAAGTGGCCGACTTCGGGCTGGCTCGGCTCATCGAAGACAATGAGTACACAGCCCGGCAAGGTGGGCAGGGGCTGTGTGGCACAGTGCGTGTGGCCTGGGGCAGGTCACGTCCTCTCCCAGGCCTCAGTTTCCTTATCTGTCATTCCTCATGGTGCTCACCTGGCGGAGCAGTCACGACAGGAGGTCAGAGCTGCCCCAACCTTTCTCATTCCTGCAGGTGCCAAATTCCCCATCAAGTGGACGGCTCCGGAAGCTGCCCTCTATGGCCGGTTCACCATCAAGTCGGACGTGTGGTCCTTCGGGATCCTGCTGACGGAGCTCACCACAAAGGGGCGGGTGCCCTACCCTGGTAAGAACGTCCTCCCGGCCCATCTCTAGTCCCTGAGCCCCTGCCCTGGTGGCCTTGGGTAAGACCTGACTCCTGCTGGGCCTGTCTCCCCATCCATACAATAAAGAAGTTGAGCACCTGATCTTAGGCCCTCTTGATGGTCCGTGCTCTCAGCTTCTGGGACGGGACCGACCTGTGGTCGTACCCAACCTGCCCTAGGCAGGAAGCCCTTGCTGTCCTCCCCATCAGCTTCCCGCACCCCACTTTCCTCACTGGAGCCAGGCTTCCCATGCCTCACTCTGCCCACAGGGATGGTGAACCGAGAGGTGCTGGACCAGGTGGAGCGGGGCTACCGGATGCCCTGCCCGCCCGAGTGTCCTGAGTCCCTGCACGACCTCATGTGCCAGTGCTGGCGGAAGGAGCCTGAGGAGCGGCCCACTTTCGAGTACCTGCAGGCCTTCCTGGAGGACTACTTCACGTCCACCGAGCCCCAGTACCAGCCTGGAGAGAACCTCTAGGCGCGGGCGGGCCCAGACTGGCTTCTCGGCTTGGATCCTGGGCTGGGTGGCCCCTGTCTCGGGGCTCGCCCCACTCTGCCTGCCTGCTATTGGTCCTCTCTCTGTGGGGCTGAATTGCCAGGCTCGAGGCCCCTCCCTCTTTGGCGGCGTGGAAGGGGCTTCCGGACCTAGGGTGGCCCGAGAGGGTGGCGGGTGTGTGAGACCAGCACAGTGACTCTGTCCAGCCACCGTTCTAGCCGCACGCCCCTCCCCGCACTCCTTCCTGGAGCTCTGTGGGTCTCTGGAGGAGGAACTGGGAGAGGGGCTGGGGCCAGGGCTGAGGATGGCCTTTTCCAGCCTCAGCCTACTCCACTCACTGAACTCCTTCCCCACTTCTGTGCCACCCCCATGTGTCTCGAGAGCTGGCCAAAGAGCCTTTCCAAAGAGGAGCGATGGGCCCCTGGCCCCGCCTGCTCACCACCCTGCCCCTTGCCATCCAGTCTGGAAACACCTGTAGGCAGAGGCAGCTGAGATGGATCCTCTGCCGCTGCTCCCAGGCTGGGCAGTAGGATGAGTACCCCCTCAAACCCTGCCCTCCTTAGACCTGAGGCACCTTTTGGGATCATCACTTCCTTGCCCCCATTTCACTGATGGGGAGACAGTCGAGAGAGGGGATGTGACGTGTCCGAGGCCACAGAGCAGTTCAGAGTGGAGGCGGCTTGGAACCGGTGCTCCCTCTGTCTTCCTCAGGAACCAGCAGTTCTTGGGAGGCATCATGGAAAGACTGGGACAGCCCAGGGGACAAGGGGTCTAAGGATGCGTTCGAGACGGCAGAATCGCACTGCCGCTGCCTGCTCCGCCGGGCTGTTGGGGAACAGCATGGAGGCAGATGTGGGGCTGAGCTGGGAGTCAGGGTGAAAGGTGCAGGCGTGGAGAGAGAGGCTTCAATCAGCTTGTGGGTGATTTTTGACCTTCAGAGCCAGCTGGCCACAAAAGGGAGTGAGCCCCTGGGCTCTGGAGGCAGTCAAGCAGAAATAGAAGAGCCAAGAGTCCTGGAGGCCCTGGTCCTGGCCTCCTTCCCCTACTTCGTCCTGTGGCATTTCCAACTCCTGGCCCTGTTCTTCTCCCCAAGTTGGCACCCTTTAACCCATGAGTAGGGAGAGGCGTGCGTGGCAGGGGTGAAAGAGGATGTGTTACCCACTGCCATGTACCAGGACTGGCTGTGTGACTTTGGGTGGCCCCTGCTTTCTCTCTGAGCTGCAGTGTCTGCCCCACATGTGGCCACAGCCTCTGCAACTGCTCAGCTCCAGTGCAGACCCCGTGGCAGGACATCCATGGTGAGCCCAGCCCCGGGACATCAGGAGACCGGGCTCTGGCTCTGTTCAGCCTTAGGGTGTGTGGTGGATTCTCCCTGGGCCTCAGTATGCCCATCTGTAAAGGGGCAGTTGACAGTGTGTGGCATCTTGCCAAGGGTCCCTGTGTGTGTGTATGTGTGTGCATGTGTGCGTGTCTCCATGTATGTCCATATTTAACATGTAAAAGTGCCCCCCTGCTCCATCCCCCAGACATTGTACAT
Source organism: Sapajus apella (assembly GCF_009761245.1). NCBI lineage: Eukaryota > Metazoa > Chordata > Mammalia > Primates > Cebidae > Sapajus > Sapajus apella. Next base: position 5,994,125 of record NW_022436973.1, on the reverse strand, counting down.
TTCACCATGGCCCCCCCATCATAGCAATAACATTCCCACTGCCAGGGATTCTTGAGCCAGCCAGGCCCTGCCAGTGGGGAAGGAGGCCAAGCAGTGCCTGCCTATGAAATTTCAACTTTTCCTTTCATACATGTTTATTACCCAAGTCTTCTCCCGTCCATTCCAGTCAAATCTGGGCTCACTCACCCCAGCGAGCTCTCAAATCCCTCTCCAACTGCCCAAGGTCCTTTGTGTAACGTGTCCTAATACTGTCCTTTTTTTTTTTTTTTTTTTAACAGTGTTTTGTAGATTTCAGATGACTATGCAGAGGCCTGGGGGACCCCTGGCTCTGGGCCAGGCCTGGGGGTCCCCAAATTCCAAGGCCTAGGCTTGGGGGGTGGGGGGATCCAGAATTGGTTGTAAATACTTTGCATATTGTCTGATTAAACACAAACAGACCTCAGAGTTTGATCAACAGTTTATTGAGCATCTACTGTGTGCTGGAGAGCGAGAGGTGGTGGGATATGAGAACAAACTGCCCCTTGAGGGGCCTTTGGGCAGCACTAGTAGCTGGAGGGCTTCAGGCTTAGGTGGAGTGACATGATCAGATTGGAGGCAGCTGCAGTAGAATGTGGCTGTTTGTGCACATCTGCATCTGTGTTTTGGGGGTGCGCACCTGGGAGAAGGAAAGGCAGATTGTTCAGGACTCAAATGTCCGTGGTGGATGGTAGCAGTTAACACTGGGGAGTGGGCGGGGCTGCCAGGCCTGCGTAGAGGAGATCACAAATACACCACGAGGATACCACTGTCTGCTGTTTGTGTGTTTCCTAGGAGTGTGGGCAGGGGTGCTGGATCGACCCACAAAAGTCCCGCAAACGCTGAAGAAAAATCCAAAGACCCTTCCCCTCCTCCCTCCTTCCCCACTACCAAAGCACGCAGCCTTGAAGGTTGATTTGCAACCATCTATACGAACACATTATTTTACACAAATACATACCAGATCACTCATCTCTGCACCAGAGTCACCTCTGGCCACAGCATTGCTTAATTAAAAACAAATTTCTAAAACTGGACATTTTTCTGTTCAGTGTCATTTTCACAAGCCAAACACATCATGGTGTCCGGGTCAGGGTGGCATCTGGAGATTGCAAGGGGTGTGTGTGTGTGTGTTGGTGTTCGTGTGTCTCGGGAGTAGAGTTGTGGGGGGTGTGAGGTTGTGGCAGGTGTTCTCTGCTGGCGGGAGTGAACCTGGGTGCGTGTGCCTTTGTGTTCACGGGGGTATGTGCGTGGGCTCGTCACAGACATGGTGTTTGAATGTTTGTGTGTGAGCACCTGTCTAGGTGGTCTGTGAGCCTGGGGTCTTGGGGATGCGTCCCAGATGTGTGCGCTTGGGCATTAACTGGGGATGAGGTGAGCGGATCTGCTTGCTCTGGCTGTGTGTGCAGAATGTGTGTGTACTGTGTGAACACAGATCCAGGGGGTTCATGAGCCTGCGGGCTCCTGGGGTCTGAGCACCTAGGTGTGCAGCTGGGTTCTCGTGCATGTGGGTGGGGGCAGCATGTGTGTCCGTGCGGACCCGTGAGAGCTTGGGCTCGAACCCCCGGTGCTGGCCACTCCCGGCGGAACCCACGTGTGCCCGGGGGCGCAGGGCCACGTGCGAGCACGCCGGGGACAAAGCGCTCGCCCGCGCAGCCGCGGCAGTCAGGAGTGCGCATGCGCGGCGCGGCGGCAGGGTCCAGCTGCAACCCCGCGTGCCGGGACTGGCGGGCCCCGCTGCTGCTCGGCCTCTCTCCGTTTAACTTGTCCATCTGAGCCTTTTCCCTCTGTTCCTGTCTCTGGTCTATTGGTGCCTCTCCAGGCCTCTCTGGCCTTACATCAATTTCCTGTTTCTTTCTTCTTTTTTAATTTTAAAAAGTTTCAGTAGCTTTTGGGGCTACAAGTGGTTTTTAGTTACATGGGTAAATTACATAGGGGTGAATTTTGTAGTGCACTTGTCACCCGAGTAGTGTACATTATACCTAATATGTAGGTTTTTAAAATCCCACATCCTGCCTTCTTTCCTTTTTACTTTTCTCCCCTTTCCCTCCCTTTCCTCCTTCCTTTTTTTGAGACGGAGTCTCGCTCTGAACCCCAGCCTGGAGTGCAGTGGTGCGATCTCGGCTCACTGCAACCTCCACCTCCTGGACTCAAGCGATTCTCCTGCCTCAGCCTCATGAGTAGCTGGGACCACAGGTATGTGCCCCTATTTCCCGGCTAAAGTTTTTATTTTTATTTTATTTTTATTTTTTGCAGAGATGGGGTCTTGCTATGTTGCCCAGACTGGTGTTAAACTCCTGGGCTCAAGAGATCTGTCCCCTTTGGCCTCCCAAAGTGTTGGGATGGCAGGTGTAAGCCATTGCGCCCAGCCGATTTTCCTTTTCTTTCTCTATGTGTCTGTCTGTCTCACTGTTGCTAATTTCTGCCTCTTTTCCTCTGCCTGGATGCGGTCTGTGTTTCTCTAGTCCTTACCCTCCCTTTCTGCCTCAGATTTTTCTCCCCATCCACCTCGCCACATCTGACTCTTCCGAGGCCCTCCCACCCCTCCATACCTTTGCCCAGGCTGTTTCTACCACTGGGAATGCCCTTTCTTCCCTCTCTGCAACATGGCAAGCTCCTATTCGTCCTGAAAAGTACATCTCCAAGGCCACAGACTGGCCCCGGGAGCTCTTCCTGCTGCCGTGGAATCTGCAGAGGTTGTCAGCCCACCCGCTAGAACACGTGCTTGAGGGACTGGGTGAGGTTTTCCCTGGTGAGTCCAGGCCAGGCCACATGGGTAACGTCTGCGCAGGCAGGAAGGTCGCTCTGTCTCTCCCCCTCCTGTCTCTGGCTCCTTCTCTGGTTGGGACTTCCTCACTCTGGGCCTGTGTCCAGTTTTGCTGGACTTGGTGGGTAAGGGAGACAGAGACACACAGAGATGGGGCGCAGGGGCGAGAGACGCCACACGCTCTGCTTCAGCCCTGTGCAGCATCCAGCTCTCTCCAGGGGCTGTGAGACCCCAGGGCTCCATCTCCCCGGCCTTCCCTTTCTGGTTTCAGTTGGTTTTACTCTTAATTCTGCATGCACTTTTTCTTTTTTGAGAAAAATAAAATGTTTCCCCATGACAAAAAAAAAGAAAAAAGAAAAAAGATATATTCTTTCTGGCAAAGAAGGAAAGATACAGGAAAACACAAACCAACCAAGCGTATTTCACAGCCCCTGCTCCATCCCTCCCTCCTGGAGGCTGGGGCATGTCTCCAGGGTGTATGCACGGGGTGTGTGTGGTGTTGTAGGGGTGTGCGACATATGCGTGTCCCTGCTCCTGTTGCCTCCCAGGCTTTGTCCCATGAGCTTCGAAAGTCTCGTTGTTCATCCTCTGCTTCTCTTGTATCCGCTCTTCCTCCCTCCCTACTTACATTCTCCAGACCAGACTTCATGCTGGGTGCACGCATGCACAGACATGCACATACACACGCGCATACACACCCACACCCACACACACACATGCACACAGTCTCTTGTCTGCATTTTCTGTCATCTCTGTCTTCCTTTGCCATTTTTCTCTCGGGGGCTCTAAAACGCTGTGGTTCATAGGGAGAAAACGAAACTGACAGAGATTCAGAGATACAGACAGGACAGACAGGAAAAGGGGATGGAGACAGAGGGGCTGGAGTTGGGGGCGGGGAGGGAGCGGCTGGGAGAGGAGCTTTTGTCCATCTGCCCGTCATCTGTGAGGTCCATCCTGAGTTTCACTGCCCGCATCCCTCCCCTTTCTGGGGCTCTTCCCACCCAGCCCTTGGAGCGTGTCTCCTGGGATCCTGGGGCTGTGTCCATCTGTCGGTCTGCGCGTCAGCCTCTGCTTCCCGCCTGCCTCTTGCTGTGGTCTCATTAAATGCTCATGTCTTTCTTTGATTGTTCCACCCCCAGAGTGTGTGTGCACGCGTGCGTGTGTCCATGTGTCCAGATCTCCATGCCCATGGGTCTGTCTACCTCCCCTTCTCCCTCCCTCCTGTTCTTGCCACCGTGTCAGTGTGTGCACCTGTGTACATGTGTGTCTGTGCATGAATCTCTCGCTCACCTCACTTCCCCTGTCCCAGAGGCTCCTGGACTTGGCCTCTGTGGGGGTTCTTCCCCTCACTCCCTATCCTGGTCCAGCCTCAGCCTCAAGGCTTGCCTCCTGGACAGATTCCCTGGCAACCATCCCCCGGACATCTTACCCACAATATTTGAAAACTCAACTCACCCGTCCTCTCCCACCCTCTCTGCAGGGGGACCTCTGGCACAAGACCACCTGCCCTGGGTGGTGCAGCCGTCTCTCACGTTCTGCTGTGGGCTTTCATGCCCTCTTCCCACTTCTGGCCCTGCTCAGAACCTTGCGTCTCCCTCCCCTGCCATTCTGGTCTGGCTCTGGCTGACCTGGGGCACCCTGATCCCCACCAGGGTGCAGGCATTGCTCACAGTACCCTTGACCGACAGCTTTCCTTTCTTCAGCCTGCAAATCCCACCTCCTCTGGGAAGCTCTCCTGATAACCCCTTTTTCTGGGTTCCCTTGTCTCTGATACTCCCTGCAGTGAGATCTATCCTGGCCTTGGCCTTGTCGCAGGCTGGGCACCCAACTGGAGTCCCATTTGGACTTTTGTGGGGCTAGGTACGTTTGTCCTTTTCCTTAGAAAAGAAAAAAATTACATGTTACAATAGCATTGGTATCAACACGAATATTTTAATGGGACATACTGAAACATGGAGTTAAAAGTTCATTTTTCTTCTGATTTTAAAAGAAATTTAAACATTTTCTTGGGGTGACAAAAATATGGTACATAGGCTGTAGATTCGTTGAGCGCCTCCTCTTGCCAGGCCTGGGTGAGGCTGGGCAGGCTATGTATGGTCTGCGCCTTCTACCCTCTCTGCATCTTTCTTCTTCATTTTTCACCTGTAATTTGCCCTTGTGTGAGTGCATCAAAGCAAGATGATGCGTGTGTGTGTGTGTGTGTGTGTGTGTGTGTGCTTGCCGCATCCTCCCTCTCCATCTCTGTGTTCATCTCTCTGTTTTTTTTTTTTGTTGTTGTTGTTGTTTTGAGGCAGGGTATTGCTCTGTCTCCCAGGCTGGAATGCAGTGGCAAAATCACGGCTCACTGCAGCCTTGACCTCCTGGGCTCAAGTGATCCTTCCACCTCAGCATCCTGAGTAGCTGGGACTACAGGTGTGCACAACCACGCCTGACTATTTTTTTGTATTTTGTTTTTATAGAAACAGGGTCTTACCTTGTTGCCCAGCCTGGTCTTGAACTCCTGGGCTCAAGAAATCCACCCACCTCAGCCTCCTAAAGTGCTGGGATCACAGTGCGCCTGGCTTGTGTTAATCTCTTTCACCATATCAGCTCTGTCCCTTTCTCCAGGGTCCCCTCACTCATGCATTAATTCATTCCCCCAACATGTCACCCTGTGTCTGTGTATTGGCGTGTCTGCCAGGGAGCAGGCGTCTTGGCTCCTTGTCTTTCCCCAGGCCTCCTGCCCTCCCAGATCTGCAGACTGTGGGCTTTCCAGAGTGGGCCATGCTCCCTGCTCCTGACCCTTTGCCTGCCCGCCTCCCCTTGCTCCAGCGTTGGGGTCACTGCTGTGGGTGGGGATTTGTTTTCTCTCACCCCCCCGGCTCTTTCTGAAACACCATGCAGCAGCTGCTCCTGCCCAGCAGGGGTATGTGTGTGTTTGTGTGTGTGTGTGTGAGAGAGAGAGAGAGAGAGAAAGAGGGCCAGGGAGGCATATAGACAGACAGACACCAAGAGAGGGCGAGAGGTGCACAGCCGGCCCGTCTCTCCTGCATCTGCCTTCTGCCTCCTTCCCTCTCCTCTCTGGGGCTTTGCTAGCATTTTGTCTTTTTCATTGGGCTTCCTGCATTTGTGTGTGTGAGTGTGTATGTGTGTACATGAGTGTGTGAGTGTATGTGTATGTGTGTATGTGTATGGGTATGTATGTGTATGAGTGTGTGCTGAGGCTGTGTGTGTATGAGGGGACCTCAGCATAGCCGTGTATAGGTATGAGTGTGTGTGTATGAATGGAGTGTGTGTATGTGCGTGAGTGTATGACCGTGAGTGTGCATGTGTGTATGAGTGTGTGTGTATGAGTGTGTGTTCTTGCTCTCTTTCCAACAAGTTTGGCCATGACTCCACCTTTCATTCATTTACTAACCACCCCCCCGACACTCATAGGGTCCTCCCAGGCATGCACACGCGTCTGTGTGGCTAACAGGTCTGGCTCCTCATTGTTCCCTGACGCTCCTGCCTCCCCCGAAGCCCCTGTTGCTGCAGGCCTGTGGGATTCCTGCCTGAGCAGCAGCTGCCTCCCTTTGCTCCAGCGTGGGGGTTGCTGCCATTGGCGGGGGGTTTGTTTTCTTTGACGGCTCTTCCTAAAACACTTATCTTGGAGCAGCTGCTCCTGTGTGTGTCTGTGTGAGAGAATGTGCATGTGTGTTCATGTGTGTGCATGCATGTGTGCATGAGAGAATGTGCATGTGTGTTCATGTGTGTATGCATATGTGCGTGTGTGAATGCATGTGTGTGTAAGAATGTGCATGTGTGCTGTATGTGCGTGCATGTGCATGAGAGAATGTTCATGTGTGTTCATATGTGTCTGTGCACGTGTTCATGTGTGTGCATGCACATGTGTTCATGTGCATGTCTGTTCATGTGTGTGCATGCACGTGCATGCTTGAAAATGTGCATGTGTTCATGTGTGTGAGCATGCATGTGTGTGTGAGAATGTGCATGTGTGTTCGGGTGTGCATACATGTGGATGTGTGGAAATGTGCATGTATGTTCATGTGTGTGTGCATTCATGTGCTTGTGTGAGAATGTGCATGTGTTCGTGTGTGCATGTATGTGCATGTGTTCATGTGTGTGCATGCATGTGCGTGTGAGAATGTGCATGTGTGTTCATGTGTGTACTTGTCCCTCCGTTCAATCAACACCTCTTCCTCTCCTGTGTGCTGGGTTGTGTGTGTATGTGTGTGTGTGTCTCCACTTCTCCCTCCTCCCCACCTGTTCTCGCCAGTCTCTAAGGCGCTCTGAAATCTGCCCCGGCTGTCTGTGTGTGGATTCATAGAGCGAAGTCTGTGTGTGTGAACCAGTGTGTGACAAGCTGTCAGGGCATCATCTCTGCCAGTGTACCTAATCCCCTGCTCTCACCCTGGGTTAATTTCCTTTATATTTTCCTTTGGTCCACACATACAGAACAGCTCCTATGAGCTGTGCATACACACACGTGTGTGTGGGGGGGGGGAGACAGAGAGAGAGAGAGAGCTCCTCTCCCCTTTACTCTCTGTGGCTCCATCTTGACCCTTGCTCACCTGCTCGGACCCCTCTCCCTCTCCACTTCCCCTAAACCTCTCCTTGTCTCTTTGTGTATCATCTCTGAGGTTTTGTTTTCACTTTGCAGATGAGAGAGGGTGCTCTGTCCATCTATCCATCTAACCATCTGTTTGTCTGTCCAAGAGTTATTTGTGGGCCCTTTTCTACCTCCCCACCCCTTTCCTGGGCCTTCACGCTTTCACCCACCCCACCTGCACCCTCCTGTAGGGCCATTTCAGTGCCCACCCCCTTCTCCCCTCCATCTCCCTGCCTCCCTCTTTGTGGGTTCTGGACCAGGACCTGAGAACAAAGCTGCCTCCTGGGCTCCTCACCCACCAACTGGCCCCAAACCCTTCAAGCCCCTTCCAGGTTTGGCATCTTGCTTGGCACCTTCCCTTGTCGGGGGGCCTGGTGCCACCTCACTCCACCTCCAGCAGGTCACCCCTGCCGGGCCATTCCTCTGGCCACTCTGCTCTGTCCCTCCCACCCCCAGAGACAAGCTCAAGGAAAGGAAAGCTCAAGGCAATTTCCTTCCTGCCTCGTAAACCCCCTACCCCCCAATTCAGGTTTCCCAGGGGCCCCTCCTTTTCCACGCGAGGGTCTAGGAGTCAGTCTTTTTCTCCTGGCCGTGTTCCCTTTTTATTCCTCTTTCCTCTGACTTGGTTGGGTTTTGTTCTCACCTGGGCATCATTGGTACCTGTGTGTGCGTGTCTGTTCCTGTCTCCCTGACTGACGCATTCATTTTTCCTTCCACCTTTTATCCTCTTCCTCTCATTTAAAAAAATTGTAACTTACATATTGCAAGATGCACAATTGAAAAGCCTTGATGAATTTCACATGTCTGCACCTGTGGCTTCACCAACCGGAGCAAGAAACAGACCGTCCCAGCCTCAGGCAGGCTCCCTCCCACCTGCCCCTCAAGGCTGTTTTGAGGGTGTTTCTCACAGTGTGTATGCGTGACATTTTGTCTGTCTGTCTATTTTGCAACTTTCTCAGCAGTTGCTTCCCTCTAGGAGCCCCAGTCTTTGTTCCTGCACTCCAACAGTGGTGATTGAACATCTCCTTAGGACCGGATTGCGTGTGCCTCCCTCCCTCCCCTGCCACCCTCCCTGCTGCTCTCTCCTGCTCCGCTCCCTCTCCAAGTTGTTATTGAATTCTGCTTCTATTCTGTTCATCCCTGTAGGAGTGTGTGTGTGTGTGTGCGCGTCTCCCCGATTGCCCACCACCTCCCCCCCCCCCCCCTCTCCTTCCCCCCCCCCTGCCTCCCTTCCTTTCCCTCCCACTCCTGGGGGCTCCATCGAGATTTTTCCAGGGGAGCCAGTCTGTGTCTCTCTCTGGCTCTCCCACCCCTTCTTCCTCCCCTCGCTGTCTCTGAGGGGTGGGCTCTCACCCTGGGCATGTGCCGACCTGTCTGCCTCCATGCCAGCTCTGGCCGCCTCCTCCTCCTCCTGCTCCTGGCATCCCCCCATTCCCTTCTGCCAACTCCTTTTGCTCCACACATAAGCTGCTGACATTGGGGTCTCTAGCCATGATCTCCTAGCTGAGCCCGGACCTGTCCACCCATCATGGTCCATCTCCCCCGCTGCAGGGCAGCCCCCAGCCTGCTTCCAGCCCCCACCCTGTCCTTCCCCTCACCATCCTGAGCTGTCTTCCTGTCCGCACCACCTTCTCACTCACTCCAGCTGCGTTTTATGCCGGACCCCCCCACGTGGCTCTCACCAGCACCTCGCCTGCCTCCCTGCAGACGTGACCTTGTCCTCATCTTCTCTGGCATCTGACTGTAGACATGTTGGTCCCCTGAGCCTGCCCTGCTTCTGGAGGACTCCTCCGAGTCTTGACCTTCTAATGTGCTGTTGTTCCTCACCCTCTTCTCCCTTCCCAGCACGCCTGGTGACTGTCCCCACTCTGGACCTCAGCTCCCCCTTTGTAGGGACCACCCTACTCCATCCAGAGCTCCAGGTCTCCTTGCACACAGCCTTCTGGACACTCCATGTGTACCTCATGACAGGCTCAGCCACCCCTCTTTCTCCAAAGCCTGGGGCATCCTTATCATGTGCCACTGCCTGGCAGCACCCAGCTCAGACTCCGGGCCGGTCGCCTTCCCCTCCTTGCCCATGGCCCATCCATGTGGTCACCCACTGGGTCTTGCCCTGTCCCTTCCTCTCCACCCCAGCACTTTGCCTTGGGTCTCTTGTCCCCTCCTGGGCTGCGCTCCAGTCCCCTCCCTGGAGTCTCTGTCACCTGTCATCTGCTGCAGTGCCATAGCCGAGGCAGCGCTCTGGCCTGCACTTGCCTCAGAGCAGACACATTTGGTGGTGCCTGTAGTAGATGCTCCCTGACCCAGCACCCACAGGGGGCAGACCTGCACCCTTGTCCCTGGCCTGGTGGGGAGACCCCAGTGGAGTCTGCTGGGCTGCGGGCTGTGGGCTTACACACTCCTCCTCAGCTGGGACTTCTCTCTTCTAGTGAGTCCTCTCCTTCTGCCTGCCTCCTGGTGTCCCACCCACCTCTTTCCACAGCAGTGGGGTCTTTTGGCCTGTCTGAGGGAGGGGCCGGCATGCCTGTCCCTGTCTGTCTGTCTCTGAGTGTCAGCGCTGCGTATCTGGTCTGCCTGTCCCTCTGTCTTTGTGTCCATGAGGCAGAGGGGTGTGTGTGTGTGTGTGTGTGTGTGTGTGTGTGTGTGTCTGTGTGTCCCGGAGTGGGTTTCTGGCTGGCCAGTTTTGCCGAGTGGCGGGAGGTCCACAGCGTGGCCACTGTCTGTGGGGGCTATCTGTGTGTCAGTCTTGGTGTGTGGGGCTGCCGCCAGTCCTGCCTGCCTGCAGAGGTGAGCATGCCAGTCCGAGCTGGGGTAACTCCTTGCCTGCGGGGGTCTGGTTGATCCCATCCATGTGTCCTTCCTTCCCTCTCTGCGGGCTCTGGAGGCATCACAACTCCCCCCTCTCTGTCCGTCTCCCCCTCCTCTTCCCCGCGTCCCCTCTTGGGGGCTTTGTTGGGGTCTGCTCGTCATTGCCTCGCGTGGCGCACATCGCCTGGCGTGCGTCACGGAGCGCAGCTGAGACCCTCTTCCCGCGTGGGCCTGGTGTGTGCGTCAGCCGGGAGCCCCTGGCACCGTGGGGGGTCTCGGAGCTCTCCAGCCCCTCCCTCTCTCCCTCTGAGCCTTTCTGGAGCTTTCTTCTCTTTCCTGTGTGCGTCAGGCCTGCGTCTGTGCCATGGAGCTTCCACCCTCGCCCCTCTGGTGGCCTTCCTGCCGTTGAGCAAGTTTGTCTGGAACTTTAGAGCTGTGCCTGAGCCCAGCACCCACAGACTCCTGCGGGGCGGGGCGGGGCGGGCAGGGCGCCCAGGCTCTCCTTTTCCTCCCCGTCCTCACCAGAGCCCCGCTTGCCTCCAGGAGCCTCATATTTCGGAAGTGGCTCCAAGGCCTTCACCCGCCCTTCAGGGAAGGCTGTTTGGCTCTGGCCAGCGCCCTCCCCCTCAGCGCACGAGACCCGCCGCTCCCTGTGCTGCGGTGGCCCTGCCCTTGCTGTGCCTTCTACGCACAGGGCACAGGCCGTTCCGCTGCCTGGACTGCCCTCCCCAGAGGCCCCTCCCGGCCACACTGTCTGAATGCATCCCTGCCACTCTCCCCCCAGGCTGCTGTTTGTCTTCATACCACTGCTCTCTCCCTGCCATCCTCTTACACGTTGCATTGGGGCCTTTCTTCATTCTCGCACGCTGTAGTCTCTGCCGCTATGCTGTAAGCCCCATGAGGCAGGCACGTGCCTGTCTCGTCCGGTGCTGTGTCTCCAGCTCCTGGAACAGCGCCTGGCACGAGGAAGGGCTCGATGCAACGAGCAATCTCATTTTGGAGCTCCATCTGGCCAGGTCGCAGCAGAGACCCCGCCCCTCATCACCCAGTCCCCAGGAAGCCCACACCCAGCCCCGCCCTCCCCTTCCCGGTCTGCACCCGCAGCCTGTGGCTGACCCTCACCCGTCTAAACACCTGTGTCTCCGGCTGCTTCCACCCCTCCCTGGGCTCCCTCCATCCCGCGGACGCAGTCCACCCTGAGCCTGGGCGTCAAACCCTTGCACGCCTCAACTGCCATTGCCTCTCAAGCCTCACCCCTTCTCTGTCACCCCACAGCAGCCACCAGCCGCCCAGATGGCCAGTCCTCTCAGATACCGCCCCGCCCCCACACATTCTCAGCCCTCCCAGCCCTTGCAGCCGTCGTTTCTCTGGGTGAGGTGTCCCTTTCTGACCGCCCCGATGCTTGGGCATCTGGTTCCAAGTCACCTTCCCTGCAGATTGGGGGACTGTTCCCCCATTCCCCCCCCCCGCCCCCCCCCCCCCCAAGCAGAGTTAGTGTCTTCCTGCCCCCACCTTGGCTTCCTGAGGGAAGGGGCTTCCAGGAGCGCCCCTGCCCCGCTGTGTGCTGATGGTGTCCGTCTGTCCGTCAGGCCAGGCCGTGAGTCACTCAGCTCCGGGTTCCCTGTGCCCAGAAGTGGCTTCCCCCAGGCCCCTCGGCCCCTCATTGTCTCCCTCTCTGTCTTCCCCCTCCTCTTCTGAGTGTCCCGGGCCCAGTTTCCTCCCGCTGTGTGTGTGTGTGTGTGTGTCTGTCTGTCTGTCACACCTCCCCCCGCCCCCTGGAGAGTTAGGTGCTTCACTGCCTGTTGAGCATGAAATGCTTTGCCCTGTGCAGGCACCGTCTCTCCGTCAGTCTGTCTGTCCATCTGTCTCACCACACTGAACTCCTTGCTTTCTCTCGGCTTTAGCCCCAGAGATCATTGTCATTCTTTGACATTCTTTGATTATGTGAGGCACACACACACACACACACACACACACACACACACCACCAGAACCTCCGCCTGGCCCCCTCTCTGTGGGGTCTTGCTTTTGTGCTCATTCTGTGAGTCACAGCGTTCACTCCTCCAGTCAGTACCCCTTCAGTGGCTCCCGTGTGCTGACCGGGCACGTGTGGGCGCGCGTGTGCATGTGTGTGCATGCGTGTGCCTGCGCGTGTGTGTGTTTCTCTGGTTCTTCCTCTGCCTGCAGCCTGGTCTCTGTCTCTAAGGTGTTACTGAAATCTGCCCAGGCTATCAGAGAGACAGAGGTTGGGAGGGAGGGAAAGGAGGTGGCGGGCAGCTTCCCCGTGCTGGGCTACTCACTGCCTCCCGTTCTTCTCCCGCTCTCTGTCTCTCAGCCTCTCTCTCTGTCTCTCCATCTCTCAGTCTCTCTCTGTGTCTCTCCATCTCTCAGTCTCTCGGCCTCTCTCTATCTCTCTCTGTCTCTCCATCTCTCAGTCTCTCCCTCAGCCTCTCTCCATCTCTCTCTGTCTCTCTCTCCCTGCTCCTGTTCTTTCCCTCTCTCTCTGTCTTTCTCTCCATCTCTCTCTCCATCTCTTTCTGTCTCTCTCCATCTCTCTATCTCTGTGTCTCTCAGCCTCTCTCTCTCCCCCTGCTCCTGTTCTTCTCTCCATCTGTCTCTCTCTCTCCATCTCTCAGTCTCTCCCTCAGCCTGTCTCCATCTCTCTCTGTCTCTGTCTCTCTCTCCCTGCTCCTGTTCTTCTCTCCCTCTCTCTCTCTGTGTCTCCATCTCTCTCTCCATCTCTTTCTGTCTCTCTCCATCTCTCTGTCTCTCAGCCTCTCTCTCTCCCCCTGCTCCTGTTCTTCTCTCCATCTCTCTCTGTCTCTCTCCCTCTCTCTCTCTCCCTCTCTCTCCGTCTCTTGGCCTCTCCTCCCTTCTCAGTTTTTCCAGATGTGCCATGTCTGACTCTGCTCATGCCACGTATTTCCCTCCCTCCCTCCTCCTTCTCCTCTCTCCGATCTGTCTTCTCCCCCTTCCTCTAGCCTCCTGTGCATCTGTGTGTGTCTGTGAGTGTGTGTCTCTAAATGTGTATCTCTGTGTGTGTATGTATTTCTGTGTGTCTCTGAGTATCTCTGTGACTGTGTGTGTCTGTGTTTGTGTCTCTCTGAGTGTGTATCTCTGCGTGTGTCTGGGAGTGTGCCTGTGTCTGTATGTATTCCTGAGTGTGTCCCTGGGATCTGTTTCTCCGAGTGTGTATCTGTTTTTGTGGTGTCTATGTGCGTCTGTGAGTGTGCCTCTATGTGTCTGTGTGTGAGTGCATGTCTGTGACTGTACGTCCACGTGCCCGTGTGTGTCTCTGAGTGTGTATCTGTCTCTGTCTCTGAGTGTGTGTCTCTGTGTATCTGTGTGCGTCTGTGTGTCTATGTGTGTCTGTATGTGTGTCCCTATGTCTCTGAGTATGTCTGTGTGTCTCTGTGTGTCTATGTGTGTCTTTGTGTGTGTCTCTGAGTGTGTGTGGCTGTGTGTCCCTGTGTGTGTGTGTCTGTGTGTGTCTATGTGTGTCTGTGAATGTCTCTTTCGCCTCCCTCTGCCTACCCCTACCCTGCTGGGGGCCCTGGGGAGTCTCCATCCTGGGGTCTTAACCTTTCACTGGTGCCCTGAGCTGTTGTCTCCCTGCTCCTGGGGCTCCATCCTAAGGGATCCCCACATCCCCCATGTCCCCCGGGGGCTGTGGAACTAAACCCACCCTCTCATGATACCTGGTCCCTGGTCCCAGAGCTGGAGAGTCCCATCCTCACCCCACTTGCCCAGGCCAGGGCTGGTCTGCCACTCCCCCACCCACAAACCATCGTGAGGACTCCTGAACACCCCCTCCACACCCCTGACAGCTCTCGATTTCTCCTCCCTCTCTACGGCCACCCCGATTCTCCCTGGAAGGACACTGCTGGCTTCCTCTGCAGCCTCTGCTTCTGCTCCCATCATTAGGGTCAGAAACCCAGGGTGGGGCCATCCCAAGTTCTCCAGGGGCTCATACCCAGGCCCTGCCAGGGCCTGCCTCCTCTCTCCTCTGTCCTGTCTCATCTGTCTCTGAGTCTCCCACCAGTCTCTTTTGCTCCTCCAAGCCTTTGTCCTTGTGCTCAGCCTTTGTCCTCTGCCTGTCGAGTGAGCCCCCCTTTCCCCCGGGCCCTCTCCCCATTCCGGCAAAATCCTCTTCCTCCCCCAGGGCCCCCCTTTGTGCTCCTGGGCTCTGGGAGACCATTTCCCTGCCCTGCCTCCAGGTCAATCCAGACTTGTCCTGAGATCAAGGCAGGTTCAAGGGGAACTGGCTGCAGCCCCAGCCTAACCCCAGAAGCCTGTGCACAGCAGCAGATTGCCCCAAATGCACCCCAGTCTCCTTCTGAGGGAGTGCCAGCCTGTTTGAGGCTTGGGGCTCAGTGCCTTGGAGGCCTACCCCCCTGCCGGCCCCTCCTTGTTCCTTGCCCACAGCATCCCTGCTCCTCCTCCTCTGTGTGCGAACACCTGTGGATGTATATGTGTGTATGATGTATGTGTATGCATGTGTGTGCATATGCATGTGTATGCAAGTGTATGTGCGTATATTTATGTGTATATATGTGCATGTGTGCATATTGTGTGCATGTATATGTGTGTGTGTGCATGCGTGTGTGTGTGCATGTGTATGCAAGTGTATTATGTATGTTTATGGGTGTATATATGTGCACATGTGCATGCGTGCATATCATGTGCCTGTATGTGTGTGCATGTATGTATGTATGCATGTGCATGTGTGTTTGCATGTGTGTATATGTGCATGGGTGCATATTGTGTGCATATCAGTGTGCACACATGTACGTGTGCATGTGTGCATGTGTATGCATGCATGTGTGCATGTGTATGTGTGCATATCTTCATGTATGTGTGTGCATGTGTGCATATGTGTGCACATGTGTGTATGTTCATATCTGCATATATGTGTGCATGTGAGCATGTGTGCATGTGTGCATGGCGTGCTGTGTGTGCATGTGTCCATGTATCTGCATGTGTGCATACTGTGTGCTATGTGTGTATGTGTATGCATGTATGTGTGCATGCATGTGCAAGCATGTGTGCATATTGTGTGCTGTGTGTATGTGTGTGCATGTGTCTGCACGTGTGTATGTGTGTGTGTGCACACGCATGTGTGTCTGATGGCCTCCCCACAGTCCTTCTCTGTAACTTCATCTCCATTCACTTTTCCCACACCAGTTTTGTTTCTTGTTTCTTCTTCCCAGGCACGTGTTTTTTTTCCTGATTCCAAAGGTAGCCCTCCATCTTCATGACAGGATGTTTAGAAAATACGGAGAAAACAATAGAAGTCTCCCATGGGTTCCGGTTCTTAAGAGGAGGGCTGAGGGTGGGGTGTAGGACCGGGAGTAGCCCCCAGGTGGTCTGTAACCCCGTCCTGTGTCCGAGCGCCTACTGTGCACTCTCTTTCCGCCTCTCCTTCCCGAGGGCCCTGTCCAGCCTCTCTCCGTTCCTCTCAGGGCCTCAGCCTTGCTCGGGCTCTCATCGTCTCTCTGGTCGGTCTCTGAGCCCCTCTGTTTCTGGGCGCCTTTCTCTGTCCCTGTTCTGCCCTCACCCGGGGGGTCGGTTCCCACCCACATCCACTTTCATTCATTCACAAACCCTGTTCTGCAGACACTGGCTGCGCCGTGTGTGTGTGTGTGTGTGTGTGTGTGTGTGTGTGTGTGTGTGTGAGCGTGCCTCCTACTGTCTCTTAAGGTTCCTTGGATTTCCCCCCACTCTGCGGGAGCTCCTGGGGTGCATGTGGGGGGTGGGGTGTCCACACCTCTGGCTCCCTGGATGCCTCCCGCCTGTGTGTCTGCTTGGCTTTCTGCCACCTCCTTTTCTCTGCGCCTTTCTGAACTGCCATCTTGCCCTTCACTGCATCCTCTGTGTGTGTCCGTGTGTCCCTCCACTAACTTTTGCCTCCCTCGTTCCTCTCTGCGTTTTCCTCATAGTTTGCTCTCCCTTTGTCCCCCTGGGTCACTCCCATTCATAAGGTCTTTCGCTCATTCAAAAAGGGAGCATCGTTTCTTTCTCAATTATCTGCCATGAGCACAGAAAGCTTTACTACCTTTGTCATAAAAAACACCCATGCACATTGCAACTGCAGCCAAGGAATAACGGGGTGTTGGTGCCTGTCACTGGTGTCCCCCTGAAGCATGGCCATGCTGGGGCGTGTGAGTGTGTCTGCCTTTCCTTCCATCTTTAGCCTTCCTGGCTGCCTCTCCTTCCTCCTCTTCTCCACCCTGTTTCCTGGAGATTTCTGGAATTTCACTCTTGCTGCTCATGCTGTGAGCCTGAAGAACAGGCTGTGAATGTGTGTATGTGGTGTGTATGTGAGTGTGGGCACTGAGGGTGTGTGTGCGTGGTGTGTGTGTGTGCGGTGTGTGTGTATGTGGTGTGCGTGTGTGAGTGTGGGTGCTCAGGGGTGTATGTGTGGTGTGTGTGGTGTGAGTGTGGGTGCTAAGGATGTGTGCAGTGTGTGTGGTGTGTGTATGGGCGCTGAGGGTGTGTGTGGTGTGAGTGTGGGCGCTTAGGGGTGTGTGTGTGGTGTGTGTGTTTGGGTGCTGAGGGGTGTGTGTGGTGTGTGTGAATGTGGGTGCTGTGGTGTGTGTGTGGGCGCTGAGGGGTGTGTGTGGGGTATGTGTGTTGTGTATGTGAGTGTGGGCACTGAGGGGTGTGTGTGAGTGTGGGTGCTGATGGGTGTATGTGTGATTGGGCAATGAGGGGTGTGTGTGTGCGGTGTGTGTGCGTGCTGAGGGGTGTGTGTGTATGTGTGTGTGCTGTGTGTGTGGTGTGGGTGTCTGTGGTGTATGTATCCATGCCATGTGTGGTGTGTGTATGTGTGGTTTGTGTATGGGTGTACGGTGTGTGTGGTGTGTGAGTGTGTGTGGCATGTGCGGTGTGTGTGTGTGATTGTGTGGGTGTGTGGTGTATGCGTGTGGTGTATGTGTGTGCACCTGCGGTGTGTGTGTGGTTTGTGTGCGGGTGTGTGTGGTGTGTGTGTGGGGTTTGTGTGGTGTGTGTGTGTGATGTGTGGTGTGTGTGCGTGTAGTGTGTGTGTGTGGGGTGTGGGTGTGTGTGCACGTGCGGGGTGTGTGTGCATGGGGTGTGTGTGTGCGTGTGTGGTGTGTGTGTGATGTGTGTGTGGTTTGTGTGTGTGTGTGCGTGCAGTGTGTGTGGTGTGTGTGTGGGTGTGAGCCAGGCTGCACGCACTCCCCCCGTCCCCTCTGCAGCCCCTCCAGCCTTTGTTCCCCTCCGAGAACATTTCCTTTCTTTCAGAAATGACATTTATTGTTTTCCTTTGGTTGCAGATGTCATGTGTGTTCCCTGTAGAAAAGGTGGAAAATACCAAAAAAGAATGTGCAGAGGAAGACAAACAAAAACCCCTCGTGCTCCCGCCTCCCGGGGAGGGGGGCCGCTGCCGACATTTTGGGGGGCTTTCATCATCTGTGCCTTGTGTCTCTGGGCTGTTTCTCGAGCTCTGCAGATTCCATCCCACTCTCTACTCTCATTCATGCCTTCAAAAGCATTTGGGGGCCCCCACTTGGGGCACCCCGTGTGTCTTTGTCAGCCCATCAGAATGTCTTTGTCTGAAAGATCTGTGTGTTTGAGGGTCTTCTGCCTCTCTCCCTTCGTGTGGGCACGAGTGCCTGTGTGTGTGTATGTAAAGCTAGAAAAAAGAAATAGTGGAGGGAAGAGAGAGACAGAAAGAGACCCCGCATTCCCCTCCCTCCCCCTCCATCCTCTTCTGCCTGCTTTGGGGTGCCCGGATGACTGTGCTAGGTGCCTGCCTGTGACCCCCGAGCCTTTTCCTGTCCCCATTCCTTTGTCTTTGGGTTCCTAAGGATGGCACCGAGCCTCAAGGAGTGGAGGGGGCAGTGGAGGGGCAGGATGCAGCTCCCAGCAGCGAGTGGCAGCAGGAAAGGGGACTGTTTCTGGGAGCTTTCCTCGTGTGGCCTAGGAGATGAGGGGCAGGGGACCAGGAGACTGGCCACAGAGGAGCTTCCCCCTGCTGTGCCCTCGTAGGGTCTGGGAAGTGGGCCATGGCCGTGGGAACACCAATTACCTGTTGTCAACACCCAGTGGGACCCCTGCTTGACCCCTGGTTTCTGCCACCTGAGCCAGGGTGTCCTGCTTCCTGCCATTCCCAAACATCTCCCTGAAGTCCTGTGTCCTCCCCGCCCCCTTGCCCTGGCCTGGGCTTTGCTGGTGCAGGCCTGGACTCTGCCTGGGGCCCCTCCACTAGCCCATAGTGGACTCCACAGCGTGGCTGAGAGGCCCTGGAGTGGGGCTGGGGTGGGAATGGTGAGCAGAGGAAGGGGGTGACCCATAAGAATCCTCACTCTCTTGAGGCTCCCAGCCTAAACTGCCTGAACCAGCTCTGCCCTGTCTCTGAATCAGTTTCTCCCCAAGGCTTCCAGCCCAGTACAGGGCAGGAGAACATTAGACGGGCGTGGAGTGTGGATTTGGAGCAGGTGGGTCTGAGTCTCCCTAGGCGTCACTGCTCTCAGCCTCACCCTTGAGCGTCAGTTTCCTCTTCTATGACATGGAGCTGCCACTAGCGCCTCTTCCAAAGGCTGTGCGCATGGCCAGTGCCAGGATCGTCTTCTCCCATGGCACTAGGGTCATTCTTATCACTGGCCACGGCACCCCTAGCCCCTCTCTCCTGGCGCACAGGAGGGTTCCCTGGCTGGCATTTGAATGAGTGACTCCGAGAGGCTTGGAGAGCAGGCCTGAGCCAGGCAGGTGGACAGAGAGATGGATGTGTGAATGCACACAGGCCCGTGGGCACCACCGCGCAGCAGCACTGACCTGCGGATTGGAAGGAAACGGAATTCAACTCTAGAGACAGACGCTGAGAAATAGAAGACAACAGTTGCAGGTTCAGGGGCTGGAAGGAAGACCCTCCATGGGTAGACTCAGAGCCCAACACAAAGACTGGGACTTGGCGCACAGCCTGCCCTGCGGGGGCCTTTAGGGTCTGCACTGATGTGCGGGCCACCAGCTGCGGAGGGAGAGGAATGGGACCCAGAGACTCCAGGAGGACAGAGGAGGGGGAGAGAGACATAGCGGGAGAGAGACAGAGACAGAGAAATGGAGAGGGAGACAGAGGCACAGAGAGGTAGACGGAGAGAGGGAGAGGCAGAGAGAGGGGAGGAGAGAGAGGGAGGGAGGGAGAAATGGAGAGGGTGACAGAGACACACAGAGAGATACAGAGAGACACAGACAGAGTCACAGAGAGGGAGGGAGAGAGATGAAGAGACACAGAGGGAAACAGAGGAAGAGATGCAGAAACCCAGAGGGTAACAGTGACCTGGGGAGAGACAGAGAGAGATGTAGAGAGACAGAGAGAGATGCAGAGAGACAGTGAGAGTCCAGAAGGATGCAGAGGAAGGGGTGAGGTGGGAGACGAGGGGCTGGGGAGGGAGGGGGGCTGAGGAGGGAGTGTGCCCACTGGGGACTGGGGGTGGGGGAGTGCCAAGGGGAGGTCTTGGCGGTGGGAAGAACCTGAGCCAATATCAGGAAAGCTGCTGTTGCCCCTGGGGGCAAGTTTTAGCAGACGCGGATTTCTGGGCTTTACTGCATGGGCCGTAGGGAACTAGTGAAGGTTATAGAGCAAGGGGTGATCTGTCGCAGTGCCGGAATTTGTAATGTGCCCTCTGGCAGCAAGTGAGGAAGGAAGGTGCAGAGGCTGTGAGGGGCGAGGGCGGCAGTGGGGAAGAAGGAAAGAGGCTGGTCCGCTCAGGTGTGGCTCCTCCCAGCTGTTTCATAGATGCTGAGGGGATAAGCATGGGAGAGAAATTATGGAGACCTGCAGGCGGTGAGGACGGGGAAGGAAGGCTGGTCAGGAACACTGGGGACACGAGTGCCTTCCCAAGCTCTGACACTTCGCTATGGCTGTCCCCTCGGCCTGGGATGCACCCTCCTTCCCTCCACCAGCTCCCCCCTTACACGCGCCTCTTCCTGTCACCCCCCAAGTGGGCATCCTAACTTGGGGCTCCCATGACCCCTGGGCAGCACCCCATTGTTGCTGCTGTCCCCACCTTCTCTGGTAATTATCTATCTCTCTGTGCCTGCCTCACCCCTAGGCTACGAGTGGTGGAGGGCAGGCCTAGAAATCTCTGGAGATTTCCCTCGCCTGCCCAGCACAGGGCTGAGTGCACACGAGGCACTCGGGGGATCCCAAGGGGCAGGTGGAAGAAGAAACACACCTTCTTCCTTCACCTGGCTAACTTCTATGCATCCTCCGAGGCCCTGCTCAAATGGCCCTTCCTTCCAAAGCCTTTCCTGCTTCCCTTTCAGGAAGTGGTTCCCTCCCTGGCCTCTCTCATAAAAAGTCTCAGTCACGTCATGGCTCTCTTTGTGCCCATCTGCCTTTCTCAAGGCTGTGGGCACTCAAAGACAAGACAGAATAGAACAGCAGCAGCCACGACTCCTTACACAGTGCCCACCACATGCCAGAAACTGTCCCAAGCGCCTTCCGTGGGCTTTTCATTTGATCCTTACAAGTATATATACCATGATTTCCATTTACAGATGGTGAAAGCAAGGCTCAGAGAGGTGAAAAGACTTGTCCCAGGTCACTCACCAAATAAGCAGTGAAGGCAGGAATGGAACCCAGGTTTTCTGGCTCCAGAACCCCCGAAAGGTGGTGTCAGGTGATATGTGTCAAGCGTTTCTCTCTCGGTGTAAAGGGCTCTGGAGTCTTCCTCTTTTCTGCAGTTTCTGTCCTGCCGTGGACTCCCTGTCCCCTGTCCACCTTCTGTACCTTCTCCCTGGGCAGCTCATCCCCTGCCCACTGTGCTGACCCCCGGACTCGCTCCCTGTAGCTCACGTGGATGAAGGGACAAGGCCGGCACCTGCCAGCCCCTCCACCGATGCCTCAAGCCCACCACCTGTCACTGCAGTCCCCAAACACGTTTTTCTCCTGTTCTCATTAGCGTTGGGCGTCACCACCCGCCGGGGCTGCAGCCAGGAGCCTGGAGTCATCTCTGACTCCTCCAGTGCCCATCACCCACCCCCCATCTGTCCCCACTTCCTGCCGACCGTCCTCCAGGGCCCCCTCCCTGGCCCGCCACCTCCGCTCTCACCCTCCACTTCTTCCTCAAACACCTGTTACCTTCCTAAGCTCCCGTGTCCATAAACGCAGTTAGTGACGAATGTTCCTCGTGTGGAGTCTCGAGGATTAGGCAAATGTTGAAAAGCTGTTACGGAGGCCAGGCTCACAACCCGTGCTGTTATTACAGATTAAACAGGAGCTGTTACTGAAGATTTTCTGAATGAATGAATGAGTGGCTGGCCCTATGGGTGTGCCATTTTCTCTTCCTTATATTCCTCTCAGATTCCCTGTCCGCCCTACACTCCTTGTCTTTGGGCAGGATTTTTTTTAACCATTTTTGAATGATGGCTGCCCTCTGGAAATGTCCTGGGTCTCCTGAGCCAGCCTGCAAACCTCTCCGGTCTTAGAAGATCCCTCCCGTGACTCCATCTCTCTTCCAGCTACAGCTCCATTCCTTTCCTTTTCTTTCTTCTTAGAAGAGCTCTGGGAAAGAGTTGCCCCCTCCACCCCCCGTGACTAACCCCATTTCCTCCACCCACTCCCATCAGTCCTTTCTCCTGAGGCCTCTGCCCTGGTCAAGGTCGTGGGTGGTCCCCATGCTGCCAAATTTCACGGACATTTTAAGCGTTAGTTTTTCTCTTCCTCCAACTCTCAGCACTTTCTGGGATACCCCTCTGCATCTCTCATGTCCTCCGATGGCCGGCCCCTGGAGAACCCCTTCTAGAGGTTGCTGAAATGTTGGTGAGTCCCTGGCTCAATGCCTGGTTATCTCCTCTTTCTCTGTCTCTGTTTCTCTCCTCACTTCCTTGGGAATCCTGATTCACCCAGTCCTGTGACTTGAAAACCCAGGCACACTTACGTTGATGACTCTTAGCTCGGGCCTGAGCCCCAGGTGTGGATGTCTGCCTGTGGCCACTCAAACCTCACCTGCTCCAAATGAGCCCCCGATTTCGATCCTCCAAGCTGGGCCCCTGCCTGGATGCCCTCACTTCAGGACCTGGCACAGCTACCACTCAAGTCTAAAACAATAGCTGGTGTGGTGGTGGGCACCTGTAATCCTGGCTCCTCGGGAAGCTGAGGCGGGAGGATTGCTTGAGCCGGGAGGTGGAGGTTGCAATGAGCTAAGATCACGCCATTGTACTCCAGCCTGGGTGACAGAGTGAGGTCCAGTATCACACACACAGGCATGTCTAAAACAAGGGACTCTTTCCCAACACACACACACACACACACACACACACACACACACACACGCACGTCTGAAACAAGGGCCACCTCCCTCAGCCTCAGGGCTGCGTCCCCAGCCCTCTCCATGACTCTGTTTCCCCTCTCCTGCTCACTGTTTAAATAACCACACAATACTGATGATTCCAGGATTTCTATCTCTTGCCTATCTTTTATTCTGAGCCTATGATGAGCCATCTCCTGGAGGCTTCTACCCCAAGGTCCCTCAGGCACCTGCTGCTCCACCTGGCCCCTGTGGGCCCAGTGTCGTCCCCTACACATTCTCCTTCTCTCTCTGGGGTCCTTGTGTTGGCAAAGACGACCTCCATGCGTCCTACCACGGAGGCCATCCTGCGTCACTCTTAGTTTGGCATTGTTTACTTCCACGAGCACTTCTCATGGGGTGGTCATTTGCCAAGCCCTTCTTGTGCCCCCTCAATCACTGAGTTTGCTTCCTGGTTCTCTGTCTTCTCTATTCTGAATTCTGTGGCCATTCTTGATGACTTCAACACCAACACGGATGGTGTAGCCAGCACTGTGGTCTGGACCTCCCAGATACCCACCATACTGTCCTTTGCTCAGCCTCAGCTCTGAGCACGTCTGTGGCCTCGCCCACAATGACAGTGCCAACTCTGAAATCTCGACTTTGAGCCATCGCACTCCCCAGCAGTCATCTGCTCTCATTCCACCTTTTTGCTCGAGCACATCTCTGATCACAACAAGACCTTGGAAGTCAACCCCCAACTACTCTTTCTTCGGCTCCTCTAATTAGTCTCCACTGCGCTGCTGGCCTTGCTCTTGGCAAGATCACCAGTGACCTCCATCTTGTCCTATCCAGCGGCCACTCCTCAGCCCTCATCCTCCTTGTCCCATCAGCAGTGCCTGATGGGGTTGATCACTTCTTCACTCTCAAAACATTCACTCGTCTTGGCCTTCATGATACGACACTCTCGTACTTTTCCTTCTCAGACTCTGTTGCTGGATCCTGCTGCGTCCCTAACCTCTAAATGGCCCCGTTCTCTTCTGTACCCACACCCTCTCCCGGTCTCCGCCAGCGTACTGGGTTGAAGCACCATCTCTTCACTGACGCCTCCCTAACTCCAGCTTTCGCTGAACTGGACTCCACTGCCCATTCCACATCTCGACTTGGATGTCCAGGAGGCATCTCAGACTCACTATGCCCAAAGCTGAACTCATTCCATCTTCCCACAAACCTGCCCCTTCCCCAGTCTTCCCCACATCAGTAACTGCGCTGCTCTAAGACCCTAGAAGTCGTTCTGGAGCCTCTGTTCGTTCATCACTCATACTCGTGTTGAATCCGCTGGTAAGTCCCACTGACTGAACTCCCAAAGCACCCACAACCACTGCACGTTTTTCAGCCCGACTGCCCCATGCTAACTCAAGCCCCCATCACTCCTCTGGGACACCAGCCCAGCCTCCTCTGTGGACTCCCTGCTTTTACTCCTGTTTCCAACTCATTCTTCATCTAGAACCAGAGGGATCTTGTAAATTGGATCATGCCACCTCCTGCTCATAAAATCCAAGTTTTTTGTCATATTCTATAAAATCTGACATGGTGTGACCCCGATCCCATCTCTGGCTTCATTTCCTGCATTGCCTCCCTTCCACGTGCTTGGTTCCAGCCCTGCTGGCCTGTTGCCCTCCCCCAGACACACAGAGCTGTCTTAGGGCTCAGCTTGCAGTTCCCTCAGACTGGAAGATTCTCCTCCCAGGAATCCACAAGGCTATGTCCTTCCCTCGTGTCACTCAGTGCTAGGCTCAGATGCCACCTCCTCAGGGAGGCCTTTCTTGACTCTCCCCCAAGCTCAGTCTCACCAGCCTGCTTCAGTCTCTTCTTTGCTCTTACTATGATCTGAAATGGTCTCATTAACTTACGCCTCCTTTCTTTCTGTCTTCTGAACTGGACGGTCAGTTCCGGGACGGCAGGGGCTGGGTCTGTTCTGCTCCCTGCTGTAGCGTGATCGTTCAGCAGTGTCTGGCACACAGTAGGCATTCTGCAAATTCTTGTGGGTCAGAGGCATGGTTCAGGTCCTTTCAAGTTGATTCCTTAACAGCTCTCACCGCTGTGCCCTCCGCTCGCCTCTCTGCCTCCTGCCTTGCTCTCTGAGCTCCCTTTCTCCTTGTCGCTTGGATTCAGGGTTCTCCCTCTGAACCCACACAGATTTGGCCTTCGCTTTGTGAGTGCATCACCCTGTGTGTGTGTGAGTCTGTATGTGCACACCCATGTCTGTGCCTGTCTGCCTCACTGTGGGTCACGTTTTTGTTTCTCTCTCACATACTGGGCTTTGATATAACCTCTGGTTTCCTCATTCATTCATTCATTTGTTAATTTATTACTTTATTCAGTTATTTCGTGTTGTAGTGGATGCTATGCTAGACAGTGTAGATGTGTGATATGTGTGTGTGGACACATCTGTGAATCGCTCAGATTCTGGACCCTTATCAGGTTTTGTTCTCATCTCTGTATTATTCCATCTGCCATCCACACACTCAATCTATCCATCAACCCACCCTCCTCCCCACCACCCCCTCACCCACCTTTCCACCCACCTATCCATTCATTCACTTCTATTTATCTACCCATCCATCCACCCACCCACTCACCCATCC
The DNA here is from genome assembly GCF_009761245.1 of Sapajus apella. Taxonomy (NCBI): domain Eukaryota; kingdom Metazoa; phylum Chordata; class Mammalia; order Primates; family Cebidae; genus Sapajus; species Sapajus apella. Next base: position 5,969,042 of record NW_022436973.1, on the reverse strand, counting down.
ACTCATCCATCCACCCATCCATGCATTCACTCCTCCATTTATCCATCTATCCTCCCACTAATCCATGCATCCATCCATCCACGTATCCATCTATCCATCCACCCACCCACTCACTCATCCACTCACCCACCCACCCATCCACTCATCCATTCATCTATCCACTCATATACTCCTCCAATTATCCATCTATCCATCTATTCACCCACTCATCCATCCACCCATCCATTCATTCACTTTCATTCATCCATCTATCCATCCACCCACTCACTCATCCACTCATCCATCCACCTATCCACTCATTCATCCACCCATTCATTCATCCACTCTTCCATTCATCCATCCATCCATCCATCTAAAAGATTCTCTGCCAGTCAGTAAGAGCTAAGTTTGTGTGTACAGGATGCCTGTATCCATGTCCCTGCTGTGTGTCTGAGGGTCCCATTTCCCCTCCCCCAATGCCTGGGTTTTTATCTCCTTTCAAAGCCACATTCTCTCTCTCTCTATAGAGAAGCCTTGTTGGATTTTTCTCTGAGTCGGCAAGCCATTCATGCTGTGACTCTGTGTGTGTGTGTGTGTGTGTGTGTGTGTACATCTGTCAGTCTCTCACTTCCTTCCCCCTGTGGCTTGGGATGGGTGGTTCCTGGTCTCTGGGTCACTGTCATTTACACCTTTTCCATCTATTTGTTGATTCATCCACAAGAGGTTGATTAAACACCTGCTTCACGTCAGGACCTGGGCTGCTCCATTGTGTATGTGTGTGCACGTGTGAGTGCACGCTGTCCGCCATCCCTGCCTTTGTCTCCTTCTCCTCCTCTTCTTCCACCTGCCTTCACACCTTGGGACTCAGTGCATGTCCCGAGCCCACCCTTCTCCTTTGCACCAGGTCACCCTGCCCTTGGAGCTGACGGCCCTGCTGCAGACCAGGCTGCCCTCGTGCTCACAAGTTGGATACTCAAATCCCATCCTCAGCTGTCTTTGGTATCACAAACTCAATGGATGACAAGCTCATCACATCATTTTCGAACCCCTAATGTGTTTCTCTCCCTGTTCTCATTAGCGCTGTCATTGCCTGCCTGAGTCCACAGCCGGGAGCCCCAAGTCATCTATGAGTCCTCACTCTCCTGCCGCCCACAGCCCATCTGTTCCTCCTGTAGAATCTTTCCCCAAAAGCTGCTCAGCACCCCGCCACCAATCTCCACCATCTTATCAGCCCCTATCTCAGCGCAGGCCTAGAAAATTTAAGCCTGGACCACTGCATCTGTCCATCCATCTGTCCATCCACTCATCACTTACCCATCCATTAATAGACTTGCACTGAGTACACACACACACACACACACACACACACACACACACACGGGGTCTCTGCTGAGGACACAGGCCTCAAAGGCAGGAGCTCAGAGTCCAGAGGGGAGACAGAACAGTTGTCACTGACCTTCAGGATAGATGGGTGATGGAGACTTCCCAAGGCTTTGTCACTTTTGTCTTAACACTGTGTTTGGGGGAGTGATATCTCTCTCTCTTTTTTTTAGACAGGGCCTGGCTGTGTCACCCAAGCTGGAGCACAGTGGCATAATCATGGCTCACTGCAACCACTGCCTCTGAAGCCCAAGCAGTCCTCCCATCTCAGCCTCCCGTGTAGCTGGGACTACAGGCACATGCCACTGTGCCTGGTTAATTTTTGTATTTTTGGTAGAGATGTGGTTTCTCCATGTTGCCCAGGCTGGTTTTGAACTCTTGAACTCGAGCAATCCTCCCACCTCAGCCTCTCAAAGTGCTGGGATTACAGGTGTGAGCCACTGTACCTAGCCACATCTGTCTTACTTATCAGTTTTTCATACCTCCTTCCTCCATCCAACCCTCCACCAGGGCTGAATCCTCCTGCTTTGGCCCACATCCTTCCCTGATGAGTGCCCACACCATGCTGTCCCTGCCCAGGGCTGCAGAGATGCCCTTGATGTAGATGGGGCCACTGTCCCTTCCCCAGACACACTCAGATGCCTGGCAACACCACAGACTTGCCAAGACAGGATCAAATCCCTCTGTGTCCCATCTTGGAGGGAGAAGAGCTATCCATCTCCATTTTAACTGTAATTTCTTGCTGATTCTTCCTCCAGCCTCTCTTCCCTCTCTTCCCCTTTGGCCCTCTCCATCCTCATGGCCAGTATGGTTGCCCTGGCAACGGCTGTTCTCCCTTCTCTCCTGGCTGCTCTTAGCTGGGGAGTGTGCCCACTTCTCTCTAACTTGTAGAGAAATATTCATCTTGATCTGTCTCCCTTCTGCCCTCTCTCTCCTTCCATCATCAGAAGAGCTGGGGAGGGAGCCTTTGGCTTCAGTGTTGCCACCCCTGCTTTCTCTGTGCCAGCCAAGGTGCTCAGCAGGGCCCTCCACCCACCTCCCACGTGCCAGCTCTTCAGTCTCTTGTCCTTTGTACATTCATCTGCCCGATGTGAGGGGTACCTGTGGATGTCTTACAGGCTCCTCCTCACCATCGGCTACAGTGACCTCTTTTCCTTCCTTTCCCAAACCCATCTTTCAAGAATAAGGCACTATGTGTCCCATTTGATGAAAATTCTGCTGGCTTCTTTCCCCCTGGGACCCCCATCATCTCCCAAGAGCTCCCCCAGGGAACAGCCAGGCATGCCTTGGTTTGGACACCTTTCTCCCCAACTAGACTGTGAGCCTTGATGTTAGGATCTTCTGTGGAAGTCAGCACAGAAGGTTAAGGATGTGTGTGATTGGATGGGGAAGGGTGTGGACAGATAGATGGAAGGCATGTATGTCTGCGAGTTTATTCTTCGTCCTCTTTTTTTTTTTTTAGATAGTTTCAGTCTGTCACCCAGGCTGGAGTGCAGTGGCAAAATCACAGCTCACTGCAGCCTCCCCCTCCTGGGCTCAAGTGGTCCTTCCACCTCAGGCTCCAGAGTAGCTGAGATCACAGGTGCATGCCACCATGCCTGGCTAATTTTTTTGGTAGAGATGGGGTTTCACCATTTTGCCCAGGCTGGTCTCAAACTCCTGGCCTCAACTGATCCACCCACCTAGGCCTCCCAAAGTGCTGGGATTACAGACATGAGCCATTGTTCCTGGCCTCATCCTCTTCTTTATCAATCCCTTTCTCCCCTTCCTGTCATGCCTCTATTTTTTTAACCAAAATTACTTTTACTTTCCAATCTCATCAGTGATATAGAAATACATTTTCTTCTTAAAAGATTAAAACATTACATATAAAACTAAAGTCTCTTCCACTGTACCCACCACCCTACCTCCTGGTCCTCAATCCTCTCTTTCCTAAGAGGAAACTAGGTTATCAAATTAGTGGGAAAAAATTCCTTTCTCTCTCCCTGTCTGTCTGTCTGTCTATCTGTCTGTCTCTCTCTCTCCCTCATAAAACAGCCAAACACACAGCCAGTGATGAGACTGCTTTCCTTTTAAGATCAGAAACAAGGCAAGAGCTCTGCTTTTACCCTTCCTATTCAACATCATATTGGCAATCCTAGCTAGTGCAATAAGACGAGAAAAAGAAATAAAACAAGATACAGATTGGAAAGGAAGAACGAAAACTATCTCCATTAGCAGATGACATTATCGTATACTGTATGCAGAGACTTCCAAAAAAGTCTACCAAAAACCCCCTAGAACTATAAAGCCAGTTTAGCAAGGTTACACAATAAAAGGCCAATGTAAAAATGGCCAATATTTTTAAAAAGTCAATGAACAGTTGGAAATGGAAGCGTATATATTCCTCTAGAAAATGCAGAATACGGTTTGGTATTTTTTAAAGAAATGGCCTCATACTGTATACATTATTCCCCAGGGGCTTTTACCCCCAACAACCCCCAAAGGGTTCTCTTCCCCCTTTAGAACAGAGAATTGCACTACGTTCTTTTCCTTTGCTGTGTAAGATTCTGGAGAAGGGAGGCACTGGAGTTTATTTAGACATTGTCCCAGGGAAGGATGTTTAGGTCGTTTCTACCTTTTCACAATTACAGATGAGGCTGCAGTGAACACATGCGTGTCCCCTTCTGGCTCCGTCTTTTAGGTTTCAGGGCACCCCAAACCTTGTCTGGGCATTCATTTGTCTCTTGGGGTCTCCAAGTGCTCTGTCACTCCCCTTCTTGGCCTCATTTGCCCTTCGTTTCTCCCTCATCTTTTCCAGTTCCCTTTGGACTTGGCCCTGTTCTTGAGGATGTGTGTGTACGTGTGTGTGTGTTTGTGTGTGTGTGTGTGTGGTGTGTTGTCTGTTCCCCATTCTGTTTATGTAACAGTAAGTGGTCCCATCGGGAAACTGGTATCACAACCAAATTAGAATAATTTCAGGTGACTCCTTCTCTCTGGGGCCTTTCTCAGAAGGTTTCTGTTCTCACCCTCTGGACTATCCCACCCATCCTCTCCCCCACCATGTATCCATTCACAAAAACGCACCGAGCCTGTTCCAGGAGCTTGGGTTTAAGCTTGGCCATGTGTGTGTCAGGGCGTCTGCGTGCATGCACATGCCTGGGTCTCACCTGCCTGCCTGGCTGTCTCCCTGAAGGCCCCAACTCCCTCTCTTTCCCATGCTCTAATTATTTGAATGTACACATCATCTTGCTCATCCAGCTTCTATCTTGATCTTCTGGCTCAGCATGTTTTTCCCACTCTCTCAAGAAGTGTTATTTAATTTTACTCTGAGTTCGTGCATCCTTCTTGCTGTGTGTGTGTTTGCATGCACATGTGTGTGCACAGCTTCTCCTTAGCAACCTCTCCTTTTCTCAAGCTCATAAAGTTTCCCACTTTTTCCAGGTCTTGGGGTGTGTGCGTGCACATGTGTACACATGTTAGTCTTCATTGGGTTCCACCCTCTCTGTTCTCAGTGATTCTTCATCCATCTGCCAGTCCATCCATCCAACATGCCACTCTCATTGAGCTGGGACCGCCTGTTTGTTGAGGGTCTGCCTGTTTGTCCTGTTTGTTGAGGGTCTGCCTGTTTGTCCTGTCTCTTACGTTCCTTCCCCGACTCCTCTTGCTTTACACAGCCTCACATCTTGGGGCCCCAGGTTCCTGTCCTGGATCATTCCCTCCCTGGCTTTTACCAGCTCCCTGAGGTTCACAAAGTCTCTTTGCACTGACACCCCGGAATCTCCGGCAGCCCAGACCCTACTTGTTCTCTCCCCATCCTGTCACTGACTCGTGGCTCATACAGACTGGGCTCTTGCACTCAAGCCTAGCCCATCCTGTCCTGTCCTCTAGATGCATTTCTCACCCAGTTCTCATTGGCACCGAGCTTCACTGCCACTGGGGTTTCACAGCCACAAGCACGAGTCATCTGTGATCCCACTCACTCCTGCTGCACACTACCCATCTGTCCTCTTTCCCTGTCAAGTCTCTCTCCAAGGGGTTGCTCAGCAGCCCCCTCCCCACTTCGATCCCTTCAGCCCCTGATGTACCCAGTTATCAGGTTTTTGATGCCTGGACCATCCATTCATTTATCCCCCCATCATCCATTCATCATCCATCATCCATCCATCCCCCATCATCCATCCATCCTCCATCATTCATCCCCCATCATCCATCCCCATCATTCATCCAATCCCCATCATCCATCCCCCACCATCCATCCATCCCCCATCATCCATCCCCCATCATCCATTCCCTCCATCATTTATCCACCCATCATTCATTCCCCCATTACCTATCCCTTCGTCATCCATCATGCATTTACCCATCATCCATCCTTTCATCCATCCATTAACAGACTTTCACTGAGCACCCACTCCCTCTGGGTATTCGCTGGGGTCACAGGCCACAAAGCCTTAGGCCATGGCTTGCAGGAGCTCAGAGTCCAGGGAGAATACAGAGCAGTTATGCTTGCACTGCAAAATGGGTGACGGAGGCTTCCTAAGACTTTATGTCACTCTGCAAATCACAGTGTGCATGCATGTGCACATGTGTGGGTGTGTGCATATGTGTATACATATGAGTGTGTACCTGTGTGTATGAGTGTGTGTATGTGTGTGGGTGCATGCGTGCATACCCCTCAGCTGGACCTCCTCTGTTCCTTTGGAGGGTGGGGTCACTCCTGGTGACTTCTCCAGTCCCTTTGCCCCTCCTTACTCTCCAGCACAGACACATCTGCAGCTGCGCCTCCCACTTCTGCTTCTCTCCCTCCCTGAGATCTCCCTCCTTGTTCTCTCCTGGGAATTCAAAGGCCCCGCTGCAAGCTGCCTCACCTCAGTACCCCTCCATCACGGCTCTTCAGCTCAAGCCCCAGACATCACATGTTCGCTCTTCTCTCCCTGACTCTGTTCGGTGGTCCCGGCAGCTTCACAGACTCCCTGAGCCAGGACCAAACTCCCCATCCTCTTATCCCTACCCCTACTCCCAGAGCCAACCGTCTGGCCACGCCTCCCCTCTCCCTGCCTCATCTCCTCTAATCTGCCCCAGGTCTTCACGATCTTTTCCACACAGTTTCACTCCTATCCCCACCCCACGCTGTCCTCTGCTCTCCTCCTGGCCCTCTCAGCAGGTGGATGAGGCGGTAGGGGTGGGGATGAGACTGGGGGCTCTCATAGCTCCCTTCTGTTTGGCCACAGATGAGCTGGGGAGGGAGTATTAGCCCTGGGGATTTCTCTCCTTTTTCCTCTGCAATTGAGGACCCCTACCCTAAGCCTCTCAGAGCACCCCGGAAGGCTGCCCCACCTGCTCTTTGACAAACCTGCAGCCCATCCATTCCTTGCTCCCCTGCCGCATGGAGACCAGTGCTGGCTCCTGGACAGCAGCTTCTCCCTGGGCTCCAGACACTGGGTCTGGGCGTTCCTGCACCTCTCAGCTGGGCCTCCTCCTTTCCTCTGGAGGGTTTCTCCCACCAGCCTGCGTGGGACTCCGGTGCTCCAGACCCCTGCCCTGCCTGCTCCCCAGCACTTTCCTGCCCTTCCAAGGCAGACCCTGGCTAGGCTCACTCTGGCCCTCTCTGCTGAGTCCAGGTGTCATCAGCCTGGGGTGGGGGGCTCCGTGTGGAGTGGCCTCCAGGTCCCATCTCTTTTCCCACGCCCCACCATTGTAGAGAAGGCTTGGCCCGTGTCCTCCCCAGAGAAGCCCCTGCTGAGCCCTCCCTTGGACTCTTCTGGATGCAGGGAGCACTACCCTGGGAGCACCCAGCACCAGGCTTGTGGTGATCCTTGTCCCCCCAAGGTCACGGGCTCTGGGGGGCCTGGGTGTGACCTCTGTCAGGGTCTTGGCACCGAGGGGAGTGTGGAGATGAGGACACATGGGGCATCTGCGAGCTCTTCTCTCCCACCTCTTACTCTTTCTCCCCTTGTTGCTCAGCTCTCCTTTTGGAAAACAATTTTGTAACTGCACACATGCTGTAAGGACCCACTGTATCTGCAAAAAACACAAAGCCTTCCACAAGGACTGAGGTACCTGTTGACCCCTGCTCCTGTCTTCCTTCAGGCCCCAACAGGAAACAGATGTCTCCCTTCCCTCCAGAGGGTCTGTTTACACAGGCACCGAGGAATCGGGTGCAGGAGCCAGGAGAGCAGCAAACGTGATTTCCAGAGGATCCAAAGGAACGAGGGAGGAGAAGTTTCCAGAACTGTGTCAAGAGGGAAGCCGAGAGCAGAGGGCACAGCAGCCTGAGCTCAGGGGGGCAGACACGCTGACCTCCATCCCTCCGCCCTCCGCTCTCCTGCTGGGGGTCCCCACCGGGCAGGCCCAGCTTGAAACCGGAAGGACCAAGGCTCATTCATGGGGCTTAGCCTCCCCAGCCCCGAGCAGGGAGGAGGAGGGGGGCCTGTGGGGTGGGAAGGGCAGGTGTGGGAGTCATCAGGCGCCTGTGTCGCTAAGGGGGCCTTTCTCAGGCTTGGTTGCCCCCTCTGCCGCTGCATTCACCACCCACCTAACACACACACGTGAGCGCCTCCTGAGAGCCGGCAGGTGGGCTGCGCCTGCTCCCCCACCTGTCTGCCTCCCCAGGCTTCTGCTCCCCTTCCTTGACTTTTCAAACTTCTCTTTGATGCACCGCCCCCTCTCTCGGAGCCTCAGTCTCCCGCTCCCTCAGCCTCACTCCTCCAGCTCTCCAGGGGAGCCTTGTCCAATTGTGCTGTTTGTGCATCATTCTTGCTGTGTGTGCGTGAGTGTGTGCACACAGTCAAGGCTGGCTCCCACCTTTCCTGTCCTGCTTCATCTGTCTGTGTCTGCCTACCTATCCATCCAGTAGTCATTCAACAAATGAGAATTGAACATCTGTGTGCTGCTGAGGACGAAGAGCCCAGTTCTACCCAGGCTGTGTCCTGAAGAAACTCAGAGTCCAGGGCAGACAGACCAGTTGTTATATCACAAGAAGATGGGGTTGGGGGTCACCGAGCATCACACTCAGGTGTATGTGTGTGTGTGAGATATGTATGTGCATGTGTGTATGTGTGTTGTGTGTGTTGTGTGCATGTGCATATGTGTGTGATGTGTGTTGTGTGTGTTCTGTTGTGTGTGCATGGGTGTTGTGTATGCATGTGCACGCGTGTGGTGTGTGTGCATGTGTGTTGTGTGTGCATGCGTATGTGTGTGATGTGTGTGTGCACGTGTGTTGTGTGTGCATGTGTGTGTTTTGTTTGTGTGTGTGTGGTGTCTTTCTGCATTTCCCACTTCACCCACGCCCATTTCCCCTCACCCCTCCAGCATCAGCCAGCCCTGGGCTGTGTTCTCCTCCATCTTTGCCCTCCATCCACACACCCTCCCTGGGCCAGGCCAACCACATGTGGGGCTTCTGAGATCCCCTCCACTGGCTCCTGTGTCCACCCAACCTCCTATGCACATCCCAGGCCCATGCCCCTACCTCCTGGACGTCCCACCAGCTCTCTAAGCCCAGGGAGAACTCCTTGACTTCCCAGTCCTTCCCCGTGCTCCCCTTTACCATCCCTGGGCACTCAAGTCCCGGCACCCCCTCCTCTACTGCCTCCCATCTTTCAGCTTTGCTTCCTCTAAGCTGCTCTCCCACCCTGCCTTCCCTTCTCGAAGATCCATTATCCCGTTCATGCGGTTGCCCTGGCAACGCCATGTTCCCCTCTCCTGGGTTTTTCAGAGGCAAACTTGTTCACCTCCCTCCGCTGACCTTTTGTTCCCATCTCGTCTCATCTGCTCTCTCCTCCGTCCACAGAAGAGTTTGGGAGGGAACTGCAGGCTGTTTCTCCTCTTCCCTCCTGGCCTCTGTGACCATCACCTGCCCTGACCTTGAGCCCACCATGGGCTCACTTTTTTCTCCTCCTCTCCCCTTGTTCATAAGCTCCTGGGAGAGCGAGGGTCCGGGTTCCTGCCGCCTCTCCAGTCACCTCTCCTGTTTGCTTTGGCGGATTCTCTTTGCTCCAGGATCTGCAGCGTGGCAGTGCTTCCCAGGCCAGGCCCTGACTCCCCCACCTGCTCCACAAGCTCTCTGTGGGCCGGCTCCACCCGTCTCAGCCCATAGAGTCCATTCACACCTCAACTGTGTCTGTGGCCAACAACTCCTGCTGAGCTGGGACCCCCACATCCACTGCCTTCCACGGGCCTCCTTCCTGTATCCTCCCCACAGAAAGCCCTGCTGACCCTTCCCCGGAGAAGCTCCCCTGTCCTCCAAGAGCACTGGGGCCCTCAGGAATGGCTAGGTTTGGACATCTTTCTTTGAGCTTCTCCAGACGGAGTCTGTGTGTCTGATGCTCAGCATGGAGGAGGGACTGGCTGGAGGGGAGGACAGACAGACAGACAGATGAAAGCTGTGTCTGTCTAGAGGATCTCTTCTCTTCCTTCAGCTCTCTTGTTCTCTTTCTCTTTTAAAAAATCAACACTTATGGTGAAACCTCATCTCCACAAAAAAGTTAAAAAATTTGCCGGGTGTGGTGGTACGTGCCCATAGTCCCAGCTACTCAGGAGGCTGAGGCAGGAGGATCACCAGAGCCCGGGATTTTGAGGAGGCTGCAGTGGGCTGTGATCTCACCACTGCACTCCAGCCTGTGGTGAGACCTTTTGCCATTAAAAGAAGCCCAGAGTCCAGGGAGAAATTCTCTTGAGATCTTGACCTTCTGTGACAGAGCAAGACCTTGTCTTGAAAATAATATTCACGTTTAATAATTACTTAAGTGACACATGACCACATCATCTTTGCATAAAGAGTAAAAAGTGTTTCAAATAAGATTAAAGATCTTCCTTGACACTCACTCCTCCTGTTCTCTGGCCATTTCCTCTGGGGAAAACCAGTTCTTACTTTATCAGGAATCATTCTATACTACACACATATTTTTAAATGTAAAAATGTATGCTTTTCCCAATAGAATCTGATTTTTTTTTGGTAGGTTTTGGTTTAGGGCATTTTCTTCCCCATAGAAATTGCATTGAGCTTTGAATATTGCTCTTCAGTGGGACTTTGGCAGGACAGTGTTTTGGGGACCTTCTTCCATCTCAACACAAAAAGCTGTCCGTCCGCCTTTCGTGAGCCGCGTAGTATTCCAGCAGACAGAGCTGTCGTGGTTTATTTGGTCTTTCTTCTGGTAATGGACATTTGAATGGTTTCTGCTGTATTACCATTAAAATGAGGTTGCCAGTGGGGCTCGGTGGCTCACGCCTCGGTGGCTCACCCCAAAATCCCAGCACTTTGGGAAGCTAAGGTGGGCAGATCACAAGCTCAAGAGATCCTGGCCAATATGGTGAAACCCTGTCTCTACTAAAAATTCAAAAAAAAATTAGCCGGGTGCGTTGGTGCGTGCCTATAGTCCCAGCCACTCTGGAGGCTGAGGCAGGAGAATTGCTTGAAACCGGAAAATGGAAGTTGCAGTGAGCTGGGATTGCGACATTGCGCTCCAACCTGGCGACAGAGCGAGACTCCATCTCAAAAAAAAAAAAAAGAAAAAGAAAAAAAATGAGGTTGCCACGAACACCTGTGTCCCTGCTGCCCCTAACTATATCGGCGCGCTCCTCCTTCCGCCTCCCGGGGCCCTGGGTTACTCTGTCTCCTTTCCTTCCTTGTTCCCGCTCAGCTTCGCATCTCTCCCTGTTCTTTCTAGATGTAGCTGTCACTTTCTGTGTCCCAGCAGGGTGTGTATGTGTGTGTGTTGTCTGCTTTTTTCACTGTGGGCCTGTGTTACTTAGGGTCCCAACAGGAAAGGGATGGAACACTCAAATTTAGGAGAATTTGAGGCGAGTTTGTTTACAAAAGTGCTATATTGCAGGATGTGGGATTCTGTAGAAATCTAGAGCTAATAGTTGTGAAGTTGTGACGACCCCCTACTTCCTAATGAAGGGTGGAGGTAATGAATGACCAGGCCCTGGAAACAAACTGTCACAGGGGCTGTCTTGCCAGGAGCTGAGACCTTGAGGAGAGGGACCACCCAGCCTGAGGTGACCATGGAATGAGCCTCCTTATCTCATTCTCCTCCCCCACCGTCTCCTCCTCCCACTGGCCAAGCCCAACTGGAAGCCTGAGGGCAGGGGAGCTTCCTGATGGGTGTCATCAGCCTCCTAAAGCAAAGGACAAAAGCGGAGGAGGGGGGCCGGGCGCGGTGGCTCAATCCTGTAATCCCAGCACTTTGGGAGGCCGAGGCGGGTGGATCACGAGGTCAAGAGATCGAGACCATCCTGGTCAACATGGTGAAACCCCGTCTCTACTAAAACTACAAAAAATCAGCTGGGCACGGTGGCATGTACCTGTAATCCCAGCTACTCAGGAGGCTGAGGCAGGAGAATTGCCTGA
>NW_022436973.1:5922049-5955500 GCF_009761245.1 Sapajus apella | reverse complement strand
AAACATCCATCCATCCATCCATCCATCCATCCATCCATCCACCCACCCATCCGTCCGTCCACCACCAAACATCAGTTGGACACTTCCTAGGTGATCTGATGATAACATAGACCCCCAAAGCCCAGACTATGCCCTGCAGAAGCCCAGAGTCCAGGGGGAAATTCTCTTGAGATCTTGACCTTCTGTTAACATCTCCTTCCTGCTCTCCTCTCCTCCTGTCCACAGACGTGCTGGGGAGGGAACCCCGAGCTCTGCTGTGCTCTCCATAGCTCCACTTCTCTGTGGCTACCTGTGGCTGGCCCTGAACCCACCACCAGGCTCAGGCAAGGCTGCCACCAGCTTCCCGTTGGCCAAACCCAACCAACTGTTCCTGGTCCCACCTCACCACGGGGCAGCTCCTGCTGCGGGCCTTTCTCTCCTCCTCTGGCCTTGAGGCTGCCAATGTCTCCTGGTTTTTCTCTCACTTCCCTGGCTGATCCTTCCCTGCTTCCTTTATGGGACTTTCCCTTCACCCGACTGGGAATGCTACAGAGCCCCAGGCCTGAGCCTCCTGCCGCTTCTTCCTGCTCTGCATTTTCTGCTGGGGCAGCTTTCTCTGAGAAACAGGGTGGCTTACCGTCCATGCTTTTTTGCACACAGTAGAGTCCAGACCTGAGCTCCCATCTGCCTGGGGTGGAGACGGGGTCTCCCTGTGAACATCCGGGTACGTCCCCTACTCCACCTCTGGCCTCCTTCTCATCCCTTCTCCCTCTATGTATGAAGAATAAGTTTCATTGAAAAAACAAAGGAGGCTAAGAGTACATGGAGAAGTGAAGTCTGTGCAATTGAAGAGCTGAGGCTTTGCAAGTTCAACAACAGAGAGAGAGAGAGAGAGGGTCTGCTTGATCTAGACCAGATAAGAGTGAGGAAACTGGGCGGGAGGACAGTGTCAACTGGCAGGTGCAATGAGCAGAATGGGGCCCTGGGTCCTCCCCACAGAGTCCTTTGCTGGCTGACTCCTGTCCTCCAGGAGTCCCTGGGCATGGGTATCAGGGCACCTTTCTCTCCACTCAGACATGGAGCTTCCTGGGAAGAGGACCTGCATCTGGTTTCCTTGTGGGTCCGAGGCTGGAGAGGAGGATGGACAAATGTCTTTCTAGTGGTCTCTTCTCTTCCTCCTTTGCCGCCTGTCCTCTTACCCTTTGTAACATGAATTTTCTTTTGAGACAGGGTCTTGCTGTATTGCCCAGGCTGGAGCGCAGTGGCACGGTCATAGCTCACTGCAGCCTCTAATGCCGAGGCTCTAGCAATCCTCCCACTTCAGCCTCCTGAGTGCCTGAGACTACAGATGTGTGCCACCACCACCAGCTAAATTATTTTGAAGGAAAATTTGTATTATTTTAATTATTTTTATGTACAGAAAACTCGACAGTACCTATCTAACCCCATTTAGTGGCCAGTTCTTTAACCTTTGTCTTTTCGAGCTTGGCAATGCGAGCCATAGACTTGGGACCCAGGACGTTGCCTTCCCAGTGACGGCGGATCACGTATCTGTTGTGTAGTTGGTCCTGACAGCTTCCACCAGCTTAGCCAAGGCACCTTTGTCTTCCAAGTTAACCTGTGTGAAGGCGACAGTGGTGCAGGGCTCCCTGTGGACTACACGTCCCAGTCTTGCCTTCCCCTTGATAATGCAGTAAGGGACCCCATGTTACGACACAGGACAGGCAGGAAGACAGCCAGCTCGAAGGGACCCACGTCGTGTGCAGTCACCACCAGCTGAGCTTTCTTGTTCTCCACCAAGGTGGGGACGGTGTTAACTCCTGCTCGAAGGACAGGTGGTCTCTTAGTGGGGATGTCCCCTTTGCTGGCAGATTTTTTCTCGGCCCGGGCCAACAGCCTCGGCTGCTTCTCTTGCTTTGTCTCTGGACTGTACTTGTGGGCCAGCGTAAGCAGCTGAGCAGCTGTTGGCAGTCCAGGGCCTGGGTGAACTGGTTCATCGCAGGAGGCACTTCAGTCGTTTACAGAGGATGGCTCTCTGCCGCGGCAACCTGATATAGCACGGCCATTTCACAAAGCAGGCGAGGCCTCTTTTGGGCTGGAGGTCCTGTCCAATGCCAAAATGCTTAGGCCTTTCTCAAACAGGGGATTTATCACTTTCTTGGCCTCCTGCTTCCTCACGACAGCAGGGGCCGGAGCCACCTTCATCCCCTCGGCTTTCTTTCCTTTCGGCACCTTGGGCGGTGGGAGGAGACAGTACGCCCAGCGAAGTTTTAAACACTTTTTTGTAGAGACGAGGTCATGCCATGTTATCTAGGCTGGGCTTAAACTCCTGGCACTCAAGAGATCCTCCTGCCTCAGCCTCCCAAAGTGCTGGGACCACAGGGGCATGCGCCACGGGACTTGGCTAAAAAATTAATTTTTAATTACACAAGTAATTCATGGACCCACTGTCTTTGTGAAAAGTAAAAATCAAAGCATCGTACATAAGACTGGTGTTCTTGTCCACTTCCCATCCCATCGAGTCCAGGGTACAAATACTGCTTCCCAGAAGTAATCACAGCACTGGTTTGGGAGAATCATTCCACTCTCTGCAGATGTTCCTTTCTCATGAAGAAGGGCAAGCCCTGTGGGTGGTGCTGGTGTTGGTTTTGATGTTAAATGGAGTCATACTCAGCCAGGCACACCTGCTCTCTGGTGGGCTTCTCTGCACAACAGCAGGTCACAGTTGGCCTCCTCCCCCATTTTCCCAAATCCAGGACTGAAAACAGAGGCAGGCCCCATGCCCTCTGCCTGCCTCCCACTTCCAGCCCAGGGCCGCTTCCCCCTCTAAGGTCCATCTCCCATCTTCTCCTCTGATCCTCTCTGTGCTCCCAGTCAGTGCCATTGCCCTGGCAACAGCTGTCCCCTCCCCTCCGCCCTCCCCTGGGCTGTCTAGCAGGTGGGTCTGCTCACCCAGGAGTCCTTCCCTTGACCCGTTCCATTCTCCCTCCTATGCCCTCTTCCATCCCAGACCAGCTGGGTGGAACTCTCATCCCTGGCTGTGGCCATGCCCTCCCTCCCATCCTGCTCACCCCTGCAGCTGCTCTGTGCCTGCCAGCGAGGAGGGATGAGGCCTCCAAACCCCAAGGCCCATTTTCTCTCCACTGAGGGCCTCTGATGCTGGGGGTCTCTCCTGGCTTCTTACCCTCTTTCTTTCCTTGATACTACCTCTCAGGCCACCCCTCCTCTGTTGCCTCTGCAGCTTCCTCGGCTTCCATCAGCCCTCTGTGTCCATGTCCCCAGGGCCCCATCCTCTCCCTCCCTGTGCTCTGCCCCCGCAGGTGGCCTCTCCTAGAGCCTGTGTGACAGCCCTCATGCTGATCCCGCTCAGCATCTCCCCTCTCACCCTGCACCTTGCTGAGCAGGGTCATGGCAGGCCCTGGGAAGCCCCACGTCCTCCTCAAAGAAGTCCTTTCCAAGCTCTTCCTGGGGGCAACTGACCTATTGGGTGAGGATCCTGTGTCCAGAGTGCCCAGATATATGTGTGTTTGGGCATAGTTCCCCACCCTCAGGCTGTCAGCACCTTGAGGGCTGGGCCTGCCTCTGATTTATCTCTGCAGAACGGCTGTGCCTGTGGGGAGGACGGAGAGGTGGGCAGGCTAAGAATGGATGGACCGAGTGCCCCCTCCTCCTCACTCTCGTCCTCCCTGTTTTCCTTCCGTTTTCTTCCTCTCCTAATTAATAAATTAGTTTTTAATTGTGTGTGTACATGAAGAAATTATCTTTGCATATAATTTAAAAATGTTTTGTGCTTTCACAAAATGAAAGAATGACAAAAGGCTGAAGTCCCTTTTCCCTCCCTCCCCCATCCCGCCTCCAGCTCCCCCAGAAAGGTGAACCTCTGTGGCCAGTTCTGTGTGTCCCTGTCCACTCAGCCTATATGTGTCGTCTCATCTAAATAAAATAGAGCTGCCTTTGGTGGTGGGGGGGGTATTGTTTTAAAATGTAAATACTGTGCAAGTTTTGCCTGTAGCTTTGTCTGCCCAGTGATGAGTCTTGGAGTTCTTTCTGTGGACATGTGGGTGCACTGTCACTGGTGCGAAATAGCTGAGGTGGGCCCCACTTCCCAGTCCTGCTCCGTGATGGCACCATGGTAGCCTGAAACCGGCCATGGTGGTGGTATTTACACCACAGAAGCGGGCACAGGCAACCCATGGGGAATGCTCTCCCCAGAGGGCTAGTGTGCCAACACACCCCGGAATGTACCCTCTTTCACAGATCTGGGCCTTTGGGGATACACACTGTGGATGACCAGTTTTCCTGTGGATGGACATGGTTGCTTTCTCTTTTTCGACCTTATCTGTCTGGACTTCCCCTTCTGCCTTGCCCTCTTCTGGGTTTTGAGGAGGGGATTCTTCAGAATTCGTCTACAGTATGTGAGTTCCTTTCTGTCTGTCCATTGAACATGCTGCCTCTCCAGGTCTCTGGGAGCCTTTCTCCTTCCTGCCTTCATCCTTCCTCATCCTCTCTCCCTCGTGTCTTCTCCTTCTCTCCATATTTGGTCCTTGCCCTGAGAGTCACGATTTGTGGCTGCTTCTGTGTGGAGGTGTGGGTCCCACTGTGCCGCCCTTTCTTTAGGCCCTTTGTCAGCCTTTGTCCTCCCCCTTCCTCCCTCCTCTTCTGTGTGCACGCATCTCTGCATCTGCCTGCCTCTCTGCTCCCCGAGGGTCCCGCCGCCCCCTCTTCATTTCATTTTTTAACTTTATTACTGATGTGCCCCGCCAACTCTGCCTCTGCCTGCATCTCGCTCAGCCTCACTCCCTCCCGCTCTCCAGAGGAGCCTTATTGGATTTTGCTTCAAGTTTGTGCGTCATTCCTGCTCTGTGTGTGTGTGTGTGTGTGTGTGTGTGTGTGTGCTCGCGCGCGCGCGTGCCTGCTACTTTCTCTGTCAGCTCCCTGTTTCTTTTTGGGGCTTGGAGAGTTTGACTGTTTGTGTGTGTGCACAGGTGCACATGTGTGTGCATGTGTGTGAGTCACTTCTCTCTAAGGCATGGTCAGGGCGGGGTCCCACCCTCTCTGTCACTCTCACGAACTCCATCTGTCCACGGAATGCCTGGTGAGCTCTGGGCCGAGGTTTGTCCATCTGTCCTCTTCTCCTGTCCTTCTCTTCTTTCCCTCCTCTTGTGCTGCACCTGCCCTCTGCACAAGAGGTGCCCTCTATGCACCTTGGGCATAGAGGCCTCTGTAGGGTCACCCCAATCTCTTCCTGCACCTGAAAACCATGCCACCCCTATTCTGTCTTGCGTGCCACAGATTTGGAGCCAGTGCTGACTGGGCCCCTCAGAGGTACCTCAGACTCATCTAATCATGCCTACACTCCAACCTGGACGCTTTCCTATTCGTATTAACACAGACTGTCAGTGGCTTCCTCGGTGTGGTGCTGCAGCCAGGCGCCCTGTGTCGTTTCTGACTACTCCTGTTTAGCCACTCACAGCCCATCTGTTCCCCCTCCCTGCCAACTCTCTCTCCTAGGGGCTGCTAAAGGCCCTTGCCCTCTCAGTCCCTGATGTGGCATCATGTGGAGATGAGGGGATAATTGTCTTTGTTTGTCCAGCCATTCATCCATCCCTCCATCATCCATCCACCCATCCACCCACCCACCCATCCACCCATCCATACATGCATCAACTCATCCATCCATCCATCCATTAACCCATCCATCTCCACATCCATCCATCCATCCATCCATCCATCCATCCATCCATCCACCCATTGACCCATACATTTACCCACCCATCCATGCAGTCACTCATACAACCATTCATCCATCCATCCATCAATCCACCCACCCACCCATCCACCCATCCATCCATCCATCCATCCACCTATCTACCATCCATCCATCCTCCCATTCATCCATCCATCTATTCATTCATTCAGACTTCCATCCACCCATCCATCCATCCATCCATTCACCCATCTATACATACAATCCAATCCAACTACCCATCTATAAACATGTCCACCCACCCACCCAGCCATCCATCCACCTAATCCCTCATCCATCCATCCATCCATCCACCCATCTATACATACCATCCAGTCCAACCACTCATCTATACATATATCCACCCACCCAGCCGTCCATCCACCTACTCCCTCATCCATCCATCCATCCCACCACCTGACATACATTGAGCATCTGAGTGCTCTGTGGAAGACAAGGGCTCCAAAACCGCAGGCTGTCTAAGGAGTCCAGGGGAGGGAGGACCAGTTACCACTCATGGGAAGAGACCTCCTTCTTGCCAAAGCCCATGGCCCCTTTTGCCTCCTCATTTCTCCTGGCCCATTGGGGCCCTGACTGGCTTGCCCATCCTTGTTCGGAGGCCACTCTCTCCTCCCTTAGGACACTGGGTGCTCCTGGCTTTTCTCCCACTCCTTGGGCAGTTTCTCCTCCACAGCCTCCTCCTCCGTCCACCTCCCAGTACTTATGCTTCCCAGGGCTCCGTCCTCCACCCCTTCCTGCCCTGCCAGTTCTCCAAGGGCAGCTTCCTTCATGCCCAGGACATCTCTGGCCACCCATTGTCCTTCTTGGGCATACAGCTGTCTCCTAAACTGGGACTTGCATATCCATGTACCTGAGCACAGGACTAGGCACTTCCCTGCCCTCCCACACTGCTCTTCTTTTCTCCACCCTCCTCACCGGCCCAGCTCCCCATCCTCAACACAGGTAGACCAAATCTCAGGCACTCTCTTGATTCCTCCTGGCCACATCCAGTCCCACCATAGGGCTGTGCCTCCAGTACACCACCACCATCCTGTCTGGGTGCCAGCTCCCAGGGCCTCCCGGGTGTCCCATCTCCAGCGTTGCCCCTTCCTATCTACACTTGGGGAGGCCACCCAAGCCACCTTTTGAAATCTCCCACCTGGCAGCTCACCCTTTGCTGGCCTAACCCCACTGAGCCAGCTCCCCACTTCCCCAACCCTCCTGATAAACTTAAAGCTAATTGGTCCTGCTTCAAGGGTCTGGGTCAGGCCAAACCCTCACACTCTTGGTGACTTCTCCTTCTGCCCTGTCCCCAGACACAAGGAACCTCTTACAGTGTAGAAAGACTCAGTCTCTTCCCACCTCCTGGCCTTTGATCAAGCTGCCCTTAGCAGGAATGCCTCTCACCTGGTCTACCTGGCACACAGTGAGGCTTTTCTTGGCTCAGGCATTTCACCCTTCCTGATGAAGCCCTAGGGCCTCTCCCCTGAGAGCCCCTACAGCGTCTCAGAATCATGCCCCTGGGAACAGCCAGGCACATGTGTGTGCTTAGGGGGACCTTTCCCGCCAGGCCATGGGCATCTTGAGAGGCTGCATCTGAGTTATCTCTGAGTCTCAGCACAGGGGAGGGGCTGAGGAATGTCTGCAGCTGGAGTACCTTCAACTAAAAAAAAAAAAAAACCTTAAAATTTCAAGAAGGAAGAACTAAAGTTTCCTTTGAAATCTCATCCCAAATCCAAATTTCTACTTAGTTTCCCACGTGGATCCTCAGTTATTAGATTGATGTGAATTATACTGGTAGCTAGCTAGCTAGATGATTGAAAGGAAGGAAAAAGGAAGGAAGGAACAAAGGAAGAAAAGAAGAGAAAACCTGTTCTATTATTGTTGGTTTGGTTATTGTTACTGGAACATAAATGCTACACACTGTGCATGTGATTTGGCAGTGGACTTCCTCATTCAGCAATGTGTCTTAGCTCTCCTTCCATGTCAGAGCTCAGATGCATCTTGCTCTTTTATCAATGCACCATGGTTGAGCTGGCCTCCTTCTGCCAATGAGCATTTGGTGAGGTGGTAGCAGCTCTGCGCAAGGCTCTTTTCCATGTCTCACTCTAGGGTCCCCAGTGTGTCATCAAGCTGCCGCATGCCTGCCTGTCTGTCTGTCTGCGTGTGCATACATTTGCCTCTCTGAATCTCTCTCCTTCCTCTTCCCATTCTCTCTTATTATTCCATATTCCTTCTAGATTTGGTCCTCATATTGTGTCACAGTTGTATCTGTGTGCCTCACCCTGGGTCATATGTGTGGGTTCCTCTTTACTTGGAGCTTTTTCCCATTCTGATTCTCATTTGCTTGGTGACTTCTCAACCTTGTGCATCCATTTGCTCTCCCATCCACTCATCCACCCACTTTGGACACTGAGCATCTTCCAGGAGCTGGAACCTGGGACAGCTCCCATATGTGAGTCAGCGTGTGTGCCCCCACCATGTACTGCCTCTGTGTCTCTGCCTGTCTGTATGCCTGTCTCTCTGAGACCCCTTCCCCGACTCCTGTCTTCATCCTCCTCAGTTGCACTTCCTTCTGCTCTCCAGAGGAAACTTACGGAATTTTCTCTGTCCGTGCGTCATTCCTGCTGTGTATGTGTACACGTGTGTACGTGTAAGTGAGTCATCTCTTTTGGAGGCATGGTCAGGGTTAGCTTCCACCCTCTCTGTTACTATCATGGACATTCCATCTGCCTGCCTGTCATCCAGCTATCTGTAGCATGCTCAGTTAACTCTGGGGCAGGGTCTGTCTGTCTGGTCTCTCTTCCTTTCCTTCTCTTTCTCTCACTCCTCACACACTCCCTGGATGAGCTCATCCCCTGTCCACTGTGCTGATGTCTCCCCAACTGCTCCTGCAGCCAAGATGCCCCACCTTTCTCTCTTCTTCTCAAGACACTGGATTCCTCCATAGGAGAATCCAACCCACAGCATCATCTTCACACCCTGAGATGTGTTTCTCTACCGGTTCTCATTAGTACTGAGCCCTGTGGCCTGCCTCGGGCTGCAGTGGGAGACTGGGCCATCTCTGACCCCTCCTGCTGCCCATGGCTCATCTGTCCCACTTCCTGCCAAGTCTCTTTCCAAGCGACCAGTCTGAGATCCTTCTAACCCCAGCCCCTTCAGCCCCTCTCTCTGGGCCAGGCCCCAGCATCTTGAGCCTGGACATGTAGAGTCTTCCTCCTTAGTTGTCCATCCTTCACTGTTGCCGCCTTTTCATCCTCCATTAACCTCTGGAAGAATCATGAATCACCTTTGCTCAAACCCTACCATGGCTTCCATGTCACTCACAGTAAAAGCTGATATTCTCACCATGGCCCACAGGCCGTACCTACCAGTCTATTTCCTGCTACCTCTCTCCTTTCATCTCCCACTCCTTTCCACCTTGCTCACATTGCTCCAGCCACATGGGCTTCCTTGGTGTTCTTTGAGCAGACAGACAACAGGACTGTCACCCATGGTAGTTCATGGCTTGAGGACACTCGGCAGAGGATGTCAGTGGTGGCCAAAGTCCAGACCTTCTTCCATTCTCCAAGCCATGAGCCCTGGTTTGGGGTTGCCTCTGCTTAGAAGAAAGATTGCCTATTTCTGTTAAATATATAGATAGAAAAGCCCTTTAACATTCTTGCTTACTTGTTTCATTGTTATTTTGAGATCTCTGTTATTTTGGGATATGTTTCTATTTACTGATTTTTCTCCTAGTTATGAGCTACATTTTTCTGTTTCTTGGCCTGTCTAGGAATTTTTGATTGGATGCTGGACATTGTAAATGTTACACTATTGATGGTCTGAAATTGCCTTGTCTTCTGTTAAAGAGTGGCATGCAGTTAAATTACTTGCTAATTACTTCGATCATTTTGAGGCTTATTTTTAAGCTCTTTTAGGGTGGGTCTACAGTAGCCTTTACTCATGGGATAGTTCCTAACCTGTGTGAATCAGAGTTTTAGTTTTTCTCATGATAATGATTTTCATAATATTTTTAAATTATTGAAGTATAATTTACATACAGTGAAATGCATCCATTTTAACTGTAAATTTTGATGAGTTTTGACAAATGCATACACCAATATAACCACCACTACAATCAAGATATTGAACTCTCCTGTCCCCAGAAACTTCCCTCCGTGCCTCTTTGAAGTCAATCTCTCACGACGCCTTGCCTCAGGCAACCAATAAGCTGCTTTCCATCAATATAGATTAGATTTACATTTTCCTGAGTTGCACATATGTGAAATCATGCTGGATGTACCTTTTTGCTTCTGGCTTATTTTGTTCAGCATAATGTTTTTGAGATTAATCCATGTATTAGTAGTTTGCTCCTTTTGTTCCTGAGTAGTATTTCATTGTATAACTACATACGTATTTATTTACTTTTTTGCATGTTGACAAACTTTTTTTTCCCAGTTTATTTTTACTTTTTTGAGATGAAGTCTCACTCTGTCACCCAGGCTGAAGTGCTGTGGTGTGACCACGGCTCACTGCAGCCTCTGCCTCCCAGGTTCAAGCGATTCTCCTGCCTCAGCCTCCTAAGTTGCTGGCACTACAGGTGCCCACCACCGCACCTGGCTAATTTTCGTATTTTTAGTAGAGATGGGATTTTACCGTGTTGGCCAGGCTGGTCTCAAACTCCTGACCTCGGGTGATTCACCCACCTTGGCCTCCCAAAGTGCTGGGATTACAGGTGTCAGCCACCATGCCCAGCCAAACATGTATTTTTTCCCCCTAGTTTTGTGCTATATGAATAAAGCTGCTATGATATTTGAGGGCTGCTCTTTGCGTGGACATATGTTTTCATTTCTCTTAGGTAAGTATATGAAAAAGGAATTGCTGGGTTGAATGGTTGGTGCATATTTAACTTTATAAGAAATTGCCAAAGTGTTTTCCAAAGTGACTGTACCCCTCCCACCAGCCATGCAGGAGAGTTTCAGCTGCTCCACATTCTTGCTAAAATGTGATATTGTCAGTCTTTTATTTGCACCATTCTGGTGAGTGTGCAAGTAGTATCTCATTGTGGCTTTGATTTGCATTTTCTGAATAATGAACAATGTTGAGAATCTTTTCATGTGCTTATCTGCCATTCATATAT
Source organism: Sapajus apella (assembly GCF_009761245.1). Taxonomy (NCBI): domain Eukaryota; kingdom Metazoa; phylum Chordata; class Mammalia; order Primates; family Cebidae; genus Sapajus; species Sapajus apella. Next base: position 5,944,653 of record NW_022436973.1, on the reverse strand, counting down.
GTTTTTTGGTGAAAGGCCTGTTCAGATCTTTGCTTATTTAAAAAAAAAAAAATTTGTAATCCCAGCACTTTGGGAGGCCGAGGCGGGTGGATCACGAGGTCATGAGATCGAGACCATCCTGGTCAACATGGTGAAACCCCGTCTCTACTAAAAATACAAAAACATTAGCTGGGCATGGTGGCGCGTGCCTGTAATCCCAGCTACTGAGGAGGTTGAGGCAGGAGAATTGCCTGAACCCAGGAGGCGGAGGTTGCGGTGAGCCGAGATCGCGCCATTGCACTCCAGCCTGGGTAACAAGAGCGAAACTCCGTCTCAAAAAAAAAAAAAAAAAAAAAAATTGTACGCTTTCTTTTTTTGTTTTGTTTTTGAGACAGAGTCTCTCTCTGTTTCCAAGGCTGGAGTGGAGTGGCATGCTCTTGGCCTCCACCTCCCTGGTCAAGGTGGTCCTTGGCCTCAACCTCTGCAGTCGGCTCAGGTGCAGCCAACTGAGTAGCCGGGACTATAGGTGTGTGCCACCACACCTGGCTAATTTTTGTAGAGATGGGTTTCGCCATGTTGCCAGGCTGGTCTCGAACTCCTGGGCTCAAGCAATCCACCCCCTTTGGCCTCTCAGAGTGCTGGGATTACAGGCATGAGCCACTGTACCTGGCCAGAAGCTTCTTTATAAATTCTGGGTATGATGTAAGATAAGAGTTAAGCCTCATTTTTTTTTTCCGTGTGGTTTTCCAATTGTTCCAAAAGCATTTGGGGAAAATTATCCTTTCCTTGTTGAATTGCCTTGGCACCCTTGTCAAAAATCAATTAATTGACTGTGTATATGTGGTTCTACATCTGGACTGTCTGTTAGGTTCAATTTAACCACAAGCAATACCACTTTATCTTGATTACTGTTGGTTTATAGTAAGTCCTGAAGTTAAGTAGCACAAGACCTCCTAATGTGTTCTTCCTTGTCAAGATTGTTTTGGCTATTCTAGGTCCTTTGCATTTCTTTTCTTTCTTTCTTTCTTTCTTTTTTTTTTTTTTTTTTTGAGACCCAGTCTCACTCTTGTTGCCCAGGCTGGAGTGCAGTGGCGTGATCTTGGCTCACTGCAACGTCCACCTCCTGGGTTCAAGCAACTCTCCTGCCTCAGCCTCCGGAGTAGCTGGGATTACAGGTGCCCGCCATCATGCCTGGCTAATTTTGTATTTTTATTAGAGACAGGGTTTCGCCATGTTGGTCAGGCTGGTCTTGAACTGATCTCAGGTGATCCGCCTGCCTTGGCCTCCCAAAGTGCTGGGATTACAAGTGTGAACCACTCTGCCCGGCTGGCCCTTTGCATTTCTATATCAGTTTTACAATCAGTTTGTTAATTTCTACAAAAAGTCTGGGAGGATTTTGATTGCCATTGCATTGAATCTATGGATCGATTTGGGGAGAATTGATATCTTAATGCTGTGCGACCCTGGATCAGTCACGTGTCACCTCTGACCCACAGCTTCCTCCTGGTCCCTCCCTGACAGGTTTTAGGGAGCAGGTGAAGCTAAGCTGAGCACAGTTCTAAGCACACAAGGGAACAGGCTCCCCGTGTGTTTCGATGGTGAGGACAGAGGCTGCCATCACGCTCTTCACAGTGTGTGCCAGCAGCAGGTCTCAAGACCATGGGGGCTGCCCCAAGCAGGGGGTCCACGGTCCTGGACAGGGTCCTGTGTGCCCACACACTTGTTGCAACACTCCAGGCATGTGGTCTCCTCTCCCTGGGCCTCAGTTTCCTCATCCGTAAATTGGAGGCAGTGGGGGTTGCCAGGCAGATTAAATGAGATGCTGGATGAGCAGGAGCTAAGCAAACTGCCTGTTTTCTCCATTTCACCCCTGGGCTGCTGAGTGCCACAGGCACAAATCACATCACCACGCCGACTGGCGCCAGCACAGACTGATTTTCTCCGACCTCGGCTGGGTCTTAAGCACAGCTCAGCAGCCCCTCGACTGGTCCCCAAACTCCTTTCCATTCCCATAGCCGTTATTCGGCCCGGGCCCCCACCCCGCCTTGTTACCCTGGGCCCCACAGACAACCCAGCTCCTGCTCAGTGGAGAAAACAGAGGCCTTTGTGGAGGCCCCTGCCCCTGCCACTGCCCCCCCATGCCTCTGCAGCAATCTGCCTGCACCTTTCGTGTCCAAGGCCAGCTGTCTCTCGCCTGTCTCCTCCTGGCCTTACAGCTGTCTTTTCCTTCCTCCAACGTCTCCCTCTCTGCTGGCTCTTTTCTCTCTATCCATAAAATTCTCAAAAGCTCCCATCCATGCCTCTGCCTTCATCAAAGTCCCCCTCCTTCCTGGGCACCCTCCCCGCGTGTCCCCTTCTCATCACAATCCTTGCTACCCCCATGTTGTTCTTCCGGGATGCCATGAGGCTCCCATGGCTCACCTGCCCACCTGCCCTCTTGGGGGCTTTCAACACCAACCACAGTCAAGTGGGACAACTGCTGGGGGCTCCAGACATAATGTAACACCACCCCCCACCCCGGAAGGATTTGGGATCCCACAAAGTTCACCCAGGACACAGGGATAGTTACCCACGAGGGCTTAATGAGTTCACCTCGGCAGCTCAGTCCAACACTGAGGGACTGATTAGATCTAAGCTTCCACCAGGCCTGGATCTCATCAACATGGTGCCTCCCTGCCGGTTTCTTCCTTTTTCTTTTTGTTTGAGATGGAGTCTCGCTCTGTCTCCAGGCTGGAGTGCAGTGGCGTGATCTCGGACTCACTGCAACCTCCTCCTCCCGGGTTCAAGCAATTCTCCTGCCCCAGCCTCCTGAGTAGCTGGGACTACAGGCATGCGCCACCATGCCCAGCTAATTTTTGCATTTTTAGCAGAGACACGATTTTATCATTTTGGCCAGGGTAGTCTTGATCTCTTGACCTTGTGATCCGCCAGCCTCGGCCTCACAAAGTGCTGGGATTACAGGCAGGAGCCACCACGCCCAGGCATCTTCCTCCTTAATATACCCTGTCCTTTTCCTCCACCCCTCTGCCAACAGCCCCCCTCCTTCTCAGGCCTGGCTGCCCCTTCTGGGCTGCTCCAGGCCCTCTGGGCAATTGAAACCTCCCTGGCCAATGTCATCAGGGTGTTCCATGTGGGCTCACAGGTGGTGGTAGCTTGGCAGCATCTGAGACTATCAACCACCTCTTCTTCCTCAAACATGTGACCCCTGGGTTTCCCCAGCATCCACTTCTTTCTTGGTTTTCTTGCCCACTCTCCAGCCACTTTGTTCCCTCCTCACCCTTCGTAGCTCCTCTTCCCTGGCTCACTAAGCCTTTAAGACTTTCTTTTTCCTCCTCTTTTACTTTTTTCTTTTTGAGAGACAGGGTCTTGTCTGTCACTCAGGCTGGACTGCAGTGGTGCGATCACAGCTCTCTACAGCCGTAAGCTCCTGGGCTCAAGCTCCTCCAGCCTCACCCTCCCAGAGTGTTGGGATTACAGGTGTGAGCCACCACCTGCCTCCTTCCTCCTCTTCTCTCGTCTCTGGGCTCCCTCTTCCAGGACCATCATCTCTCTGACTGCCACTCTGGCCTCCTTACACTCTCCCTTGTGCTGGATCCTTGACTAACATAGCCGGTGACATGTCACCACCTCAAAGTCATCAGGCCGCAAACCAACTCTATTTTTTCTTGAGACAGAGTCTTGCTCTCAGTGGCGCAATCTCCACTCACTGCAACCTCTGCCTCCTGGGTTAAAGTGATTCTCCTGCCTCAGCCTCCCAAGTAGCTGGGATTATAGGTGTGTGCCACCACACCTGGCTAACTTTTTTGTGTTTTTAGTAGAGACAGGGTTTCACTATGTTGGCCAGGCTGGTCTTTTGACCTAGTGATCCGCCCTCCTCAGCCTCCCAAAGTGTTGGGGTTATTACAGTTGTGGGCCACTGTGCCTGGCCACCAAACTTCATTTTTGATGTTTATGATAAATGCAAAATAAAAGAGATAAACTAAGTGAATAAGTGTTAAATACGAAGAAGCCAGCACTTGATGGTTTTGAAAAATCTTAGCCTCCTTGCTAGAATTAAGAAATACTTTTGAGCACAAATAGATTCAAACTCTGTCTTTCCTCTGAACCAGGCCTCCTTCCTGAGTGTCCCATCTTCCTGGCATCTGTCATGCATTCAGGGATTCATTCATCCAGTGATTTCATCAACAAGCATTTACTGGGCGCCTATCAGGCAGCAGCCCCTGTTCTAGGTGCTACGATGCTGTGTTTGTGGGGGGTTGTGTGGCGGCCCTGCTGGGTCCCTTCAGGCCCTGCTTAGCCAGTGCTTTTATGCCCCTGAATGCTATCTTTGCTATGTCAGTTTCCCACAACTAGCACTTGCAGTTATTTTTTGGACTAAGGTTCCAGGAGCTTCTTTTCCCACAGGTCTCGAGCACTGGAAGTACATAAGTATTTATGTTTCCCTTCCCAATCCCACAATGCACCCCAAGTCCTGTAGCCAATGCCTGCTTGGTGCAAGAGCCTGAAAGCCCAGCCTCCTTTCCTCCGGGAGGGACAGCTCGGGGGTGTGAGTTACCCGGTGGTGCTCCCGTGTAGGGTGAGGGTGAGGGAGCCCCCTGTGGGACCCGGTCTGAGGTCACAGCCTGGGCGGACCTTGTCTCCCTTTCCTGTACTGCTTTCCCCTTCCCTGTCCAGTTTGTCTTGAGACCGCTTCCAGAATAAATCGCTTGCTCCTAAATTCTTGTTCCAGGGTCTGCTTCTGTGGACTCCAACCCAAGTCAGCGGTGAACACGACAGCGGAGGAGTTACCAGCTCTTCCCTAATGCCCTCATTCAGACTCTCAGACCCTGCACCCTCAGGGCCATCCTCTGGGGAGTGGGCCTTGCCATCCAGTTGAATGCAACAAGCTCCTCCCAGACCCCAGAGGACAGGCTTGTCCACCCTGGTCTACGTTTCCCTCCAGCCCGCCCTCAGCTACACATCTGATCATGCTGCTCCTCCACTTGAAACCCTCCCAGCCAACTCAACAAAAACATGAGAAAAAGATTTGAATCCCTACATACCCACTCGGAATGGCTAAAATTAAAAAACCAGACTAAACTACAAAACCTAACAATGTATGACGGGCCAGCAAGGATGACGAGTGACTGGAACTCTTGTATGTTGCTGGTGGAAATGCCAAAATGGTGCAGGGCAGTTTCTTATCAAGTTGAACATACGTTTTATCATAGGACACAGGAATCCCACTCTTGGGTGTTTCCCCTAGAAATGACAACTCTTGTCCACTCAAACACCTCTCATAGACGTTTATTGTAATTTTATCCATAATTGCCCCATATGTGAAACAACCCAAATATCTCTAAACTTGCAAAGGCATTAAAACAAACAAACAAACAAACAAAAAAACAAATGAACTGTGGTACAGCTGTATAATAGAACGGTTCTCAGAAATAAGGAGGAATGGGTCGGGCACGGTGGCTCACGCCTGTAATCCCAGCACTTTGGGAGACCGAGGTGGGCGGATCATGAGGTCAGAAGATTGAGACCACCCTGACCAACATGGTGAAACCCCATCTCTACTAAAGTTACAAAAAAATTAGCTGGATGTGGTGGCTCATGCCTGTAGTCCCAGCTACTTGGAAGGCTGAGGCAGGAGAATCGCTTGAACCCGGGAGGTGGAGGTTGCAGTGAACCCGAGATCATGCCACTGCACTCCAGCCTGGTGACTGAGCAAGACTTCATCCCAAAAAGAGAAAAAGAAAAGAAAGAAGGAGGAGCAAATATTGAATCACACAACATCTCAAATGCATTATGATAAGTGAAAGAAGCCAGACCCAAAAGGCTCCATACTGTATGGCTCCATTTATGACATTCTGGAAAAGGCTAAGTGGAGGGATGGGGGACAGATCAGTGGTTGCCAGGGGCTGGTAGGGCATGAGGGAATTTTGAAGCTGTTGGAAATGTTTTATATCTTAATTGTGGTGGGAGTTATGCAAGGATATATATTTGTTAAAACGTCCACTGAGAAGAGTGAATGTCATTCTATGCAAGTGATATCTCAATGAACCCGACTTTTAAAAAAAGCCCTTTTCTGGCCAGGCATAGTGCCTCATGCCTGCAATCCCAGCACTTTGTGAAGCCCAGAGGGGAGGATTACTTGAGGCCATGAGTTTGAGACAAGCCTGGGCAACATAGTGATATCCTGTTTCTACAAAAAAAAAAAAAAAGAAGTACAAAAATTAGCTGGGCATGGTGGTGCACACTTGTAGTCCTGACAGCTTGGGAGGCTGCAGTGGGAGGAGCACCTGAGCCCTGGAGGCCCAGGCTGCAGTGAGCCATGATCACACCCCCACACACCAACCTTGGAGACCGAGTGAGACCCTGTCGCTAAATAAATAAATAAATAAGTCCTCTCTGCTGAGTGAAAATTGGTCAGATCGCTGGGAAAACTGTTTGATAGTATCTGTGAAAGCTGAACAGATGCCCAGCCCATGACCCAGCAATTCCACTCCTGGGAATGCACCTCACAGAAAGGCGTGCATGGGCCACTCAAAGATGCACACTGAATGCTCACAGCAGCTTTCTCTGTCAAAGCAAAAAGGTGGAAACAACCCAAATTTCTGTCAATGATAGGTGCTGGAAGGACATGGGGATTAGGTTACCCATGAGAGGTAGCTGGTTTAACAAAGTCCTGTTCAACCTAATACATGTGACTGCAGTAATCCCTCTACTATGCTCCATCTGCTCACTGCTGCATCCTTAATTGCTCAGTGTTCCCTGCCCTTCCTCTCAGAGCACTAACACATGGACAAATAAATCCCTTGGAGGTATATTCATAAGAAAGAATACTACATAGCAATGAGAAAGAACAAATTACATTTACATAGAGCAACCTGGATGAATCTCATAGACGTATGTTTCGTGAAGCCATGTGGGAAGTAGAATAGTTCCTTTTTAAAGTTTCCTTTCTTGTTAAATCATAAGTGTGCTAATAACGCTTTGTTAAGCCCTATCCTATGTAGCTGTTAAACATGCTTACAGGCACGTAGTATATTCTATGTCCTTGTACTTTGACCAAGGTATCTGTGCTGGACGTGCTCACAGGCATGTCCCAGCTCTCCACTGCTTTTACCTGTTTAGAAAAGTTTTAAGTTTTCAGCCAACCGGGTTTTAGTTTAGATTGTAAGGTCTGGTTCCAGCCAATGGAGATCAACACAGCAGTAAGGACAAGCCTAAATGCATAAGGGATAAATTTGTGTGTTTTCCCTTTGTTCTTTGTACTCTCACTACCGGGAGTGCCCTTCCTGCAGCCCAGGAAGTAAAAATGGCATTGCTGAAAGATCCTTTGTCTCAGTGCTAATTTTTCTTTGCGGCACTGAGCATCTATTTCCAACAAGTCACTGAGTGTCTATTTCCAACAAGCCAGGTAGGAGGGGACACATTGATTCCGTTCATCTGAAGTGTAAGAATAAGCAGAACCACTCTTGGGTCACAGAAGTCAGAATAGTAATTACTTCTATGGGGCTGGATACTAACAGACAGGGGTACAAGGGAAACCTCTAGGGGATGCAATTATTTTATATCTCAGTGGTGATTACATGGACGTGTGCATAATTAAAAATTCACTGGGACACACACTTAAGATTTGTGCACTGTATTGTGTGCATACTAGGTGTTTTCATACAAAATAATGAGATGTTGAGGTGGGAGAATTGCTCGAGGCCAGGAGTTTGAGACTAGCCTGGGCAACAAAATGAGACTCCGTTTCTAAAAAAAAAATTTTTAATTAGCTTGACAAAGAGTGTACGCCTGTATTCCCAGCTACTTGAGAAGCTGAGGCAGAAGGATTGCTTGAGCGCAGGAGTTTGAGGCCACAGTGAGCTCTGTGCTGCAGTCTGAGTGACAGAGCAAGGCCTTGTCTCTTAGATAATAATAATAACAATAATAAAATAATACGGCCGGGCGTGGTGGCTCACGCCTGTAATCCCAGCTTTTTGGGAGGTCTAGGCGGGCAGATGATGAGCTCAGGAGTTCAAAACCAGTCTGGCCTACATAATGAAACCCCATCTCTACTAAAAATACAAAAAACATTAGCCGGGCACGGTGGCATGCACCTGTAGTCCCAGCTACTTGGGAGGCTGAGGTAGGAGAATAGCTTAAACCCAGGAGACAGAGATTGCAGTGAGCCGAGGTCACACCACTGCACTTCAGCTTGGGTGACAGAGTGAGACTTCGTCTCAAAAAAATAAATAAATAAAATAAAATAAAGATAATAAATACGAAACAAAATATATTCTGCACTTATCAGATTCACTAGCCATTGCAAGAGCCGAGGGTGAGAGGAGATGAGGAATACAAGATCCCAGCCAGGAAGTGAGATGAAACTGGGGCCCGTGGGGGCTGTTACCACCCCTGGAGAGGAAGTGCTAAGCCCCTAGAAGGACACAAGGATCAGGTTACCCAGGAGAGGCAGCAGTTTAATTAGGTTCCTGTTCAACCTGACACACGTGGCTGTCCACCGTAATCCCCCTGCTACGCCCCATCTGCTCACTGCTGCATCTTTAATTGCTCAGTGTCCTGGCCCTTCCTCTCTAACTCTCACATCTCATGCTTAGTCCAAACCGGTCCTCGCTGGACCCTGCCTTCCTGCCTCTCTCTTTCCTTCCTTTTTCTTTCTTGGTTGCCCAAGCAGTTGTACCCCTGCCCATCTCCTCACCAGCTGCTCCCACAAAGGTCCTCCAAACTTCGAATCAGCCAAGCCCAGGGACTTCATGGCATCCTCATCCCCCACCCAATGTCTCCATGCACAGCCCACGGGTGACCCCATCCACCTGCTGGAAATGCCCTCCTCCCGTGCTTCCCAGAGCTCCTTCTCCTTTTCCCCCAGGACCCCCTTGCAGGCCTTCATCCGTCTCCTTGGTGGGCTTCTTTTTGTATTCAGTGCCCATGTCTAGTGAGGCCCAGGACTCAGCCCCAGGTCTCTTCTCCTTGCCATTCCCTCAGGTTCCTGGACTGTGTCCTCCTTCCCCGCCTGGCATTCTGGGTTAGACATGGGCCTTGGAGCTGCAAACAAGGCCACTAAAGCCCCTGGCTAGCAACGATGGCCGGTGCTGCTCAGCCGCCACGCTACTTGGGGTGCAGGCAGATGGCCAGACCCTCTATGGATCTCCTCCTTGGACCCCAGAGCAGCTGGCTCCGGAAATCCCAGTGGCCCTCCTGCTCCTCCAGCTCATGTCTGGAACCCGTCCTGACATGTGTCTCCCGCTGTGTTCTTGCTGGACCTCCTCAGCCCCTCTGGTGGAGAGGATTCCATATGCAGACTCACTCAGTTACTCTCCACACGGTGGCCAGATGATCTTGAAGAAATGGAAGTTAGTTCTCAGACCCGCTGTGCCCCTCACGGTACTTGGAATAAACAACAAGGCCCTATGTGAAGCGCCTCCGTTTCCCACTCCACCCTCCTGCTCTCTGCCCCTGGCTCCCTGGTGCAGCCGCACCAGCCTTGCTGCCCAACCTATAACACGCCATGCCTGGTCCCATGGCAGGGCCTTGCTTTACAGGATCCCCATTAATGGGCTGAATTGCACGCCCCCGCAATTCACGTGTTCAAGTCCTAACCTCCTGTACTCCAGACTGTGATCTTATTTGGAGATAGGGTTGTGTAGGCTGGGCGCGGTGGCTCACGCCTGTAATCCTAGCACTTTGGAAGGCCAAGGTGGGTGGATCACCTGAGGTCAGGAGTTCGCGACCAGCCTGGTCAACATGGTGAAACCCCGTCTCTACTAAAAATTCAAGAATTAGCCAGGCATGGTGGCAGGTGCCTGTAATCCCAGCTACTCAGGAAGCGGAGGCAGGAGAATTGCCTGAACCTGGGAAGCAGAGGTTGCAGTGGGCCAAGATCACGCCATTGCACTCCAGCCTGGGCAACAGAGCGAGATTCTGACTCAATTAAAAAAAAAAAAAGAAAGAAAGAAAGAACTAGGGTTGTGCAGATGTAATTAGCTAAGACAGTGATATGGCTTGGATCTGTGTCCCCACCCGGTCTCTGTCATCCCCAACGTCGAAAGTGAGGCCTGGTGGGAGGTGACTGGATCACAGGGCAGTTTCTCATGAACGGTTTAGCACCATCCCCTTGGTGCTGTCCTCGTGAGTTCTCATGAGATCTGGTTGTTTAAAAGTGGGTGGCACCATCCCACTCCCTTTTGATCCTGCTCTGGCCACATAAGACGAGCCTGCTTCCCCTTCACCCTTCCGCCACAACTGTAAGTTTCCTCAGGTGTCCACAGAAGCAAAACCTGCCATGCTTCCTGTACAGCCTGCACAAATGTGAGCCAATTAAACCTCATTTCTTTATAAATTACTCAGTCTTAGGTATTTCTTTATAGCAATGCAAGAACAACCTAGTAGAGATGAGGTCACACTGGAGTAGGGTGAGCCCCTAATCCACTATGACTGGTGTCTTTATAAGATGGAGAGATTTGGACACACACACAGGGAGGATGCCACGTGAAGATGAAAACGAACATGCTGGTCTACAAGGCTGGGAGTGCCAAAGGTTGTCAGGCAACCACCAGAAGCTAGAGGAAGGCCTGGAACAGATTCTCCCTCACAGCCCCCAGAAGGAATCAGCCCACCGACACCTTGATCTTGGACTTCCTGACTCCACAGCAGAGAAAATACCTTTCTTTCTCTTTCTTTCTTTCTCTTTCTTTCTTCCCTCCTTCCTTCCTTCCTTCCTTCCTTCCTTCCTTCCTTCCTTCCTTCCTTCCTTCCTTCCTTCCTTCATCCCTCCCTCCCTCCCTCCCTCTCTCTCTCTCTCTTTCTTTCTTCTCTCTCTCTCTCTCTCTCTCTCTTTCTTTCTTTCTTTTCTCTTTCTTTTTTTTGAGATAGAGTTTCGCTCTGTCACCCAGGCTGGAGTGCAGCGGCACCATCTCTGCTTCTTGCAACCTCCATCTCCCAGGATCAAGCGACTCTCTTTCCTCAGCCTCCTGAGTAGCTAGGATTACAGGCATATGCCATCATGCCCGGCTAATTTTTGTATTTTTAGTAGACACAAGTTTCACCATGTTGGCCAGGCTGGTCTTGAACTCCTGACCTCGGGTGATCCATTGCCTTGGCTTCCCAAAGTGCTGGGATTACAGGCTTGAGCCACCGTGCCTGGCCGACAATACCTTTCTGATGTTGAAGCCACCAGTTTGAAGTGCTTATTCTCTCAGCCCTAGCAAATTAAGACAGTCCCTCTGACAGGCATGCCTCCCTCCCCAAATCATCACATCACCCACTCCTTGTGTCATTTAGATCTCGGATAGAACGCCACCTTTTCCCAGAGGACTTCCCTGAGTATCCCGTCTAAATGGCTTCACCCCTTCCCTTGCCCACTGCAAGTGCAGGCTGGGGTCACTCTCCAGCCTTTTGCCCTCATCCTGCATTTTCGCCCCCGAACTCATGACCACCTGAAGACAGAGTATGTAGTCATTTGCACACCTGCTTTTTGTCTGTCTCCTCTGCTAGTTTAAGAGTTTTGTGTGGTCCAGGGCTTCTGGCATCTTCTGCCTTGTCTCTCGTGTCTGGCACAGGAGGCTCTCAGGTAAGATCTCCATCTGGATGCTTTTAGTCAATCAGCAAATATTTAGTGGGAATCTATGCTGGGGAACAAAACAGCCCCAGTACCTGAAGCAGGGCAGGGAGGGAAGTCAGTGTTTTGTGGGAAGCAGAGAATGTATGGACTAGTTGCTGGGGAATGTGGAGGGGAAGCATCTAGAGACATGGGGAACGACGAATGGCTGTTTGTACCTGGTAAGCTGGAGCTGCAGCTGAGCGAGGCATCTGCTGAAGCCGGCGGCTTCTTCCCTCTGATGTTCACATCCCCTGCGTGTCCCCCAGCCCAAGATGTCCTAAACCTAACCTGTCATCTGCCACTGCGGACTCTCTGATCATCTCCTGCAAGGGATACTACAAACACCCACCAGGTCTCCCAGGTGGGAACCTGGGCACAAGCATCCGTTGTTTTCCCTCCCACACCCCCACACCTGATGGGCCAGCTCATCCTGTGCACCTCCAATCGCTCCTCTCCAATCCGTCTCCTCCACCCTAATGCCAGCTCCTTGAAGCCCTCAAGGATTCATGACATCCAGGTGACTGTGGTGGCCTCTGGGGAGGGAGAGGGACACTACCCCCATAAATGTATTAATTTTTCAGTTAAAGTATGGAAATTCAGGCTGGGTTTGGTGGATCATGCCTGTAATCCCAGTACTTTGGAGGTCGAGGTGGGAGGATCACTTGAGCTAGGAAGTTTCAAACCATCCTGGACAACACAGCAAGATCCCATCTCTACAAAAATTTTTAAAAATTAGCATCAGCCTGGCATGGTGGCACATGGCTTAGTCCCAGCTACTTGGGAGGCTGAGGAGGAAGGACCACTTGAGCCCAGGAGCTCGAGGTTGCAGTGAGCTATGATTGCACCAATGCGCTCCAGCCTGGACAACAGAGTGAAACCCTGTTTCTTAAAAAAAAATTAAAAAATTTAAAAAACTTAAGTTTACATAAAGAGTGTCAGCGTCTGATAGCAGTTTCCCCCTTCCCAGGGGCCATAAACCTTCACAAGGTTCACAAAGGCCACTCTGCAAAGCAGCAGGAGTTGGGGCTCCAGGCACTATGAAGGTGGCAGGGATGGTGCAGGTGGGAGCAGCCTACCCAGCCCCTCTCGTGGCACGGTGCAGCTGTTCTAAGGCCCACTTGGGAACTCTCCTGGCTCCCCAAGGATGCACCACTCAAGGCTCAGGCAGACCCCAGGAGCCATTCCCACCCCTTCAACCTGCCAGAGGCTGTCTTGGGAGTGCCCACTGACCCCTTGAGCCCCATTGCTCTGGTTCCGCGACTATGGTGTGTACCGGACACTGGGGCTCTGGGTGGCTGCCGGGGCATTCGCTATAGAAAAGAAAGGTGGCCCAAAGGTCCCAAGAGTCCACCGTGGTCAGTGCCCAAATTGCTGGAAGAAGGAAGCAAGCTCTCCCCCAACCACCTGCCCACCATTTCTACAAACAGAGACTGAGGCGCAGAGAGGGGTGGCCATCTGCCTGGAGTCCCTGGAGGTGAGGCAGGGGTCACTCTGTCCCCCGAGGCCTTTCCCCTGAAAGTGACCTCTGTCCTGAGCCCATCTGATAACCTGTGGGCTTCCTCTTAGTCCAGCACCTGCCTCCACAGAGTTGGGGACTTTTGAGGCAAGGGAAGGCAAAGTCGCCCTAAGAATCCTAGCCCTACTGCATGCAGCCTTTACTTCCTGACCCCACAGGAGCCCCGGGAGTCAGGAGCCCTCCCCGTCAAAAGCCTTTTCTCCCTTACCCATTTCCCTCCTCCCCCAAACCCAGCCTCTGCTCACTATGTCTTCCTTGACACCCCAAATGGTTTCAATCATTTTTTTTTAAGATTGAACTGCATTTCAGACATTTGCATTTCATGTCAGAAAACGTGAATTCAGCAGTGGCCGGGACGAATGCCAGTCGCCAGGTGCCAAGGGTGAAGGCGAGGGCCGGTGTCTCCAGCTGTGGGGCAGGACAAAGTCCCTGTGACTGCCAGCTGCCACCAGGACCCAGGGACAGACGGGAGGGCCCCAGAAGAATGCCGAGCTCATGTTACTTGGCAGAAGGAAAATGATTCAATTCTGTTCTATTCACTGAAACACGTGTTCTTGTCCAAAGCTAGTTCCCCGCTGCCGCCCTCGGCCCCGTGCCCCAGCCTGATTGTGCCTCTGTTCTGCTGCTTGCTCTGAGTACTGTCCTCCTCTTAAGAACCTTGGGATTCTGAACTGATTTTCTCTTTCCCGAATTCCACATTGTGATTTCCATTTTCTGTCTCTGGAAGGATGTGCCAGTTGCCTTTACAAAGGGGGCCTTAGGGCTGGAGGAGACGAACAGGAGGGAGATTTTTCTCTGGGTGGCGTTTTGTGGATTTTGAATTTTGAAACATATAAATGTAGTTTCTGATATAACAAAAAACACTGAAAGTTTTAAAAATTGTTTCCATTTAAAAATGAGACCTTTCTGGACCCTGCTCCCTGTCTCTCCCCCTTGTCCCTCCTTCCCTCATAGCTAGAGCCTTGACTGCCTCCCTTTTTAGGGCTCCTCTGCCTTCACCGGAAGCTACTCTGACAAGGATCCCCCAAAGCCTCCCCAGGGACAAGACACCTCCTCTGACCTCTCTGGACACAGCCCACGGCCCGCCAGTTCACCTTCTGGAAACTCTCCTCCTTGGGTTCTGGTACGCCTCCTCCTCATGTCTGCCCTCCGGCCCTGCCTTTTCAATCCCCCTGAGGGGGTGCCCTAAATGCTGGCATGGTCTGGGCCTCTGCCTGGACTCTCCTGCAGTATCACCCAGCCCTGAAGCTTCGACACCCTCCTGGACCCAGCAGTCTCCAGTGTACATTCCATGGCAAATCAGGACCTTCCCTGCTTGGATCCACTCTTACCCCTCAACTCAGACCTCCCTGCCAAGCCCCAGACCCCAGATCCACCTGCCCCCTTGACACCCCATTTGTTTACTGCAGCGACCTCATGCAAACACCTCTGGGCAGGCTGACTTCAAACCTGAGCTCTGCCACCTCCTTGCTGTGGGCAAGTTTCTCAACCTCTTTGTTTCTCTGTTTCCTTGTGTAAATGATGATAGATGAGGTACATCTACCTCATGGGATAGTTATAAGTACGAATGAATTAACATAAGTAACACTCTTAGAACAGTGTCTGGCACATCGTAAACACTAAAACGCATTGTTGAATAAGAATGTCCCAAATGGAGCTCCTGATCCTCCTGCAGCATCCCTTCCCGTTGCCATTCAACCCATTCTGAATGCCAGAAACCCAGGGGTCTTGCTCGCCACTGCCCTCCTCTTCCTCCTCCTTCTCTGCTTCTCCTGCCCCAGTGTGCACCCCATCACCAGCTCTGGCCCATTTTACCCCCTAAATCTCTCTCCGTCTCCACCCTCTTCCTGGCCCACAGTCCCCTGAAATTGCTCTTGTTAAGCTCATCAATGTTCCACTAATTGCCAAATCAAAAGAAATGTTCAGCCTTCATCGGTCTGGATTTTCTGCTACATTTGGTCCTGCTGATCTCACTCTCCTAGAAACGCTTCACTAGCCCAGTTTCCATGACAACCTGCTCTCCAGCTCTGCTCACGTGGCACGTGACACTGACATTTCTTTCTCTTCATTGCTTTTGTAGGTGTCCCAGGCTCTGCTAGCCCCTGAAATGATGGGGTGGAGGTCCTTAGACTCCAGCAGGGCTCTCCCTAGCTCTCAGTCTCCCCAAGCCACAGCCACCCCAACTCTGTATCTCTGGTTGAGATGCCCTGCTGAAAACCAGACTGCTGAACCTGACTCCCTGCTGGCC
Organism: Sapajus apella; assembly: GCF_009761245.1. Lineage (NCBI taxonomy): Eukaryota > Metazoa > Chordata > Mammalia > Primates > Cebidae > Sapajus > Sapajus apella. The sequence continues at coordinate 5,929,314 of NW_022436973.1, read as the reverse complement.
ATCTCCCCCAGCTGTCTGCAGACCCCACAAAGTCAACTTTAACTTGTGGCCATTACCCCTCCCTGATCCACTTGCTTCTCCAAGTCCCAGTGAGATCACCATAACACAGATACCTGCCCATGGCTGTTGCCTGCTCAAAACCCTTCCACAGTCTCCTGTTGCCTACAAGATTCGGTTCAAGATGTTGAGCATTTTTTGTGTGTGAATTTGACATCTGCCTATCTTCTTCAGGGAAGTGTTTGTTCAAATCTTTTGCTCATTTCTTATTGGGTTGATTTTTTTTTTATCATTGAGTTTTGAGACTTCTTTATAAATATTCTGGATATGAGTTCTTTATCAGATAGATGATTTGCAAATGTTTTCTCCCAGTCTGTTGTTGGTCTCTTCACTCTCTCGGCAATGAAAAGAGCATGTTTTTAAAAATTTTGATGGAGTCTAGTTGGTCAATTTGTTCCTTCATGAATCATACTTTTATTATCTTGTTCTTTTATGGTGTTGTAGCTAAGAAGTTTTGGCCTGACCCAAAGTTATGAAGGTTGTTCTCTTACATGTTTTATCCTAGAAGTTATATAGTTTGAGTTTTACCCTTTTTATTTATTTTTGTTTTTATTTTATTTTTTTTGAAACAGAGTCCCACACTGTCATCTAGGCTGGAGTGCAATAGCAGGACCCTGGCTCACTGCAACCTTCACTTCCCGGGTTCAAGCAATTCTACTGCCTCAGCCTCCCTAGTAGCTGGGATTACAGGCGTGCACCTGTATTAGCCACACCTGGCTAATTTTTGTATCTTTAGTAGAGACAGGGTTTCACCATGTTGGTCAGGCTGGTCTCAAACCTCTGACCTCGTGATCCATCCACCTTGGCCTTCCAAAGTGCTGGGATTACAGGCATGAGCCACCGCGCCAAGCCCTATCCTTTTTATTTTTTACTTATATTTTTATGCTTGAGTTAGAGTTGCATTTTTGGTATTGCAAAGAAGGTGCTAATACTATAATCTATTTGAAAGGCAAAGCTTAAAGACCTTCAATGGCTCCTCATTGCTCTTGTGATAAAAATCCTAAACTCCCTAGCATGGGTCAAAGGTCCTGCATGAGCTTCCTGGCCTGATACCTGACCTTTTCCTTTCTGGCCCCCCATGATGCCCTGTGCTCTGAATGTACACACCAAATGGCAGTTCCTTGAGCTCGATGCCCAGGGCAATTCTTTCCTGGAGCTTTAGGGCAGGCTGGGTCAGACAGCCAGGCTGAAGCAAGACTCCACTCCCCGTCTCCTCCAGATCTGAAGTTGTTTTTCATGTGAGATTACACCCAGGACCCCACTTGGGCATCTTCCATTTATTTCCCTTTCCCCCATCAAGGCTGCCTTGTCCAGAGCCCTGTGCCGGTATGTTCAGGGTCCCAGCGCACTCCCTCCCAGTCTTTTTTTAATGTTCTTTTCTGTTTTCCACAGCTGAGATTATCTCCCGCATACAATTTGCACCCTGGCTTCTCAGTTGCTGCTCCAATTTTTATATTATAAGAATTTTTTAGCTGTTCGTAAAAATATGATTAGTGGATGAATAATAGTCCATCTGAGTGGATACAAAATAATTTGCTTAACATTTCCCCAATAGTTGGTTTTTTGGGTTGCTTCCATTTTTTATTAGAGACAAGGCCATACTACATCTCTTTGTACATAAATCTTTGTCGATTTGAGACTATTTCCTTCTGATGGAGCACCATAAGTGTAATTACTGGGTCAAAGGCTGTAGTAATTTACATTCCCATCAGCAGTATTGTCTGTTTCATCACACCCTAGCCAGCATGGGGTATTCTCATTAAAATTTTTTCTTCACTCTGTGATGGGCAAAAAGTGTTATCTCACTGTTGTTTTAATTTACTTTTTAAAAAATAATTAGATATTGGAAAATGGGTTCAACCTGTGAGCCATAAAAAATTAATCTTCTGTTAATTGAGTGTTCTATCCCTTCACATTTACCCAGCAGTGATTTGAATTTTTAAAACTCAATTTGTATGGATTCTTAAACACCAAGGATATTAACCCTCTGCGTGACATCCTCCAAAGTTGTTTTCAATTTCCACACGGTGAAATCTAAAATTTTTAATCTAGTTTCTCTTTCTTTTTCTTTGTGATTGCTGTTCTCGCTTTTAAGCTTAGAAGGCTCACCGTGAGTTTGGGGTGAATATTCACTTCTACTTTATTCAAGTGTGATTTTTAATTTAAATCTTTAATCCATCTGAACTTGATGCTGATGTATGACATGAAGTGAAGAATGAGTGGATTTGCTTTTTCAAACAGCTTAGCGATCATTCCAGCACCTTTATTAACTAATCCCTTCCTTCTTCACTGCTTCATGGCATCTCTTTATAGCTCTGTGGAGTATGGTAATATTTTTCTCTTATACTATGTGTGGGTTTAATATCCTCTACCTCATTCTTTGCCTGACTGTCCAAGCTTCCTGGGTGCACTGTTTTTGGGGTGCTGACATTCCATAGAGTCCTTGGCTTGGCTTTTGAACTCTTCTGTGGGCTTTTGTGAATCTGTAGCACAAACAAGTTGTGTGGCTATTGTCTACAGGGGAGTCTACAGGAATGAAAGCCACAGCTTTTCAGGGCAAGAGTTGGGGTTGAGAAAGGATAAATCCTAGATTCTGCAAAGTTTGGAGGATTTGGAGTCAAAGCCAAAACAAGAGGCAAAGAGTTTATGCGTAGACAATAAACTGAAAAGACAATTCATGAGGATGGTGGAGCCCCAGTCCCTTGAAGGGGGTAAGAGTTCTACCTGTGGGCAGAAGGAGAGAAATCCAAGGAGATTCAACCAGAACCTTAGTACTGGCTGGATCCCCCAGAAGAGGCTCATGGTCCAGCCCCTCAACTGAATCCGAAGGAGGAATATGATGGAGTCCTGGACAAGTCTGAGGGAATCCCAGAGCAGAAGCCTTAAGTCTAACCTGGTGGTTACATCAAGGGGAGCAAAGGCAGCAGAATTCCCTGAGCAGCCTTGTGGAGATGAGCTGGCATCGGAGGATGTCTGGGCTTGGGCGGGGCCGAGAGTGAGCCTGGCAACTCAGGGAAGCTAGGGGAAGTTGAGCTTACTGAACTCTCAGAGACAGAGGCTGTGGTTGCCAGAAGTGAGGATGGGACCAGAAGAGGCACGATCCTGCCTGGCAGAGCAGAGCAGCCCATTCATCTGTCTGTGACAATGTGGCATTCATGCCATCACACACAAGTCACCTTTCCCTGAGTCCTGGGGCTTGGACCTGCACCTTGCCACTGTCATCTCATTGATGTGGCTCTGGGTTATATTTTGCCAGCCGAGAAGGCTGGTCAAAACTCCCACTCCAGGCAGCCTTCTGGTGAACGCCTTCTCCTAATGACCTGCAAACTCCGCTTTCGTCTTTCATAACTGACTTCTGATTGTGGACTAGATTCCCCCCGAAGTCAAGTTCTGGACATTGAACCTAGTTGGAGCTCACTCTGGGGTGCAGAGGGGCTGGGACACTGGAGTCAGAGGCAAGAGGTGAAGAGGTTGAGCCCGCTGCCCGCCACTCACTGGAGCCCTGTGCTGAGTATCAACTTCCTTCTCTGCTTCTCCGTGGAATCCCTGTTGGTCTCATGGGATTTGTGAAGATGATATACAACTTGGCCCTGACTCAGCTGTGTAAACTGTGAAGTCCTGCACTCACACTGGGGTGGGTGATCCCGGTTCTCCTGAGCAGACCTCCGGCCCCCACCCCATCATCCCTGCATGACAAGGATGCCAACCACACAACCCCCTCTCCGACTCTTCTGACCCCTCCTTCACTTTGCTGTGCAAAATTTAGCAAACACACAGAATTTATTTGTTTGCTTCAATGATCACAAACTCTTTTTGGCTAAAAGTTTTTGACCTCTCGTTTCAGACATTTTATTTCAAATCAGAGAATATTTATTCAACACCCCGCATTTGGCTGCTCCAGGCTGGGGAGAATTCCAAAACAAATGAGACAGGGTCCTGGCCAGGGAGCGGGATGAAATTCCTGCCAAAGGGAGACACAGTGAAACACAAAGGTCACATACACGTTCCCAGACAGAAAGTGGAATGCAGATTACTCGGTAAAAGGCCAGTGGAACACTGTCCCAGGAGGTTGGATGTGTGTTACTGCCAGGGTGGATCCCTCTCGTCCACATGGCCTCATTTCCTTGGAGGCCTCATTTAGCTAATTGCCACCGCTCCACAATAACTCATATCCCACAGGTACCTTCCTCTGGGAAAATTAATATGCATTGTTGCCCTTTTATTAAATCCAAACGAAACAAAAAATTCTGCCCCCCTTTATTGGTCCTCCTCCCTTGACAGAGAGACCCTGTACCAACCTTGCTCCTGACCCATCCCTCCGCATCCCCCGAAAAACTCACAAATGGTCCTGAAGGCCAAGTCCGGGGCCTCCAATCAACTTTTACCTCCCCTGAGCTCCCTTCCCCGGCCACTGTGTCCTTTTGGAAATGCTCTTCCTTGGGCCCCAGGGAGTCACCCCTGCTGCTTTCCCCTCTGGTCCTTCCTTCTCGTTGTCCTCTTCCCATACCCAGCCCCCTGAACCCGAGCGCTCGCCTGGGCCCAGCCTCTGTTGCCTTCTCATTCCTCTGCTCTGTCCCTTAATCTGACCTGTCCCTGAGCTGCTTCAATGCTGCCTCCACTCCGGCTTGGACCCAAAGCCTCCGCCATCTCCAACTCAAGAACCCACAAGTCCCAAAGGCACCTCATGCTCAACTGACTGAACAGACAACTCTTCTCATGCAAATAGGATGCTTCACCAGAGTCCCACATCTCATGAAGAGATGCCACCAACCAGTAGACCCAGGAGACGCCTGGCATCTTCCCTCACAGCCCACTTGCTCTCACCACCCACCTCCACAGTCCAGCTTCAAGCCTGGAGACTTTGTCTCCCAGTGGCTCCTGAGTCCTTTCAGTCCTCTTCAGCTCCACCCCTTCCTGCACTCCTGCCACCCCTTGCTCACTAGAAGCCAGAATGATCCTTCCTTTTTCCTTCCTTCCTTTCTTCCTTCCTTCCTCCTTCCCTCCTTCCCTCCCTCCCTTTCTCCCTTTCTCTTTTCTCCTTCCTTCCCTCCCTCCCTCCCTCACTCACTCCCTCCTTCCTTCCTTCTCTCTCTCTCTATCTCTCTCCCTCTCTTCAGGGTCTCACTCTGTCACCCAGGCTGGAATGCAATGGTGATCTCAGCTCACTGCAATCTCTGTCTCCCAGGTTCAAGTGATTCTCCTGCCTCACCCTCCCGAGTAGCTGGGATTATAGGCATGCACCACCATGCGTAGCCAGTTTATTTTTTTATTTTTATTTTTAGTAGAGATAGGGTTTTGCCTTGTTGGCCAGGCTGGCCTCAAACTCCTGACCTCAGGTGATCCATCTGCCTCAGCATCCCAAAGTGCTGGGATTACAGGTGTGAGCCACTGTGCCCAGCCCAGAGTGATACTTTCAACATGCAAAGTGGAACAAGTCATCACCAGGCTTAAGTGTCTCCAAAGACTCCCCATCATTCTTGGAATAAAGCCCCAAACCTTCCCAGCCGGCTGACCCTTCCAGCCAGAGTTCTCACGCCGCTTCCCCTCATCCACTGTGTTCCAGTCTTACCGGCTTTCTTCCCCTCCGAGATTATACTCTACCCCTCCCACTGCTGGGCCTCTGCCTGGGCTGTTCCCTCTGATTCTAGAAGGCATCTAGAAGACATCGCTTTTTCTGATGCCTTCTAGCCTGGTTGATACCCCCTCATCTTTCAGATCCCTTCTGGGTGGGTGCTCTCACTGTTTTCAGCACCACACCCCTGTCCTTCATGAATATCAGTGTTCCTAATTATCCTTTTATTCATGTAATTAATTCACATCTGTTTCCCCTTCTAGGGAAGCCCCTTTTAGACAGTAAGTTCCATGTGGACAGGATGTGTGTCTGTCTTTTTCTTTTTCTTTTTTTGAGATGGAGTCTTGCTCTGTCACCGAGGCTGGAGTGCAGTGGTGTGATCTTGGCTCACTGCAACCTCTGCCTCCAGAGTTCAAGCAATACTTCTGCGTCAGCCTCCCAACCAGCTGGGACTACAGGAGCATGTCACCATGCCCAGCTAATTTTTTTGTATTTTTAGTAGAGACAGTGTTTCACCACATTGGCCAGGCTGGTCTTGAACTTCTGACCTCATGATCTACCTGCCTCAGCCTCCCAAAGTGCTAGGATTACAGGCGTGAGACATCATGCCTGGCTGTGTGTCTGTCTTTTTCATATGGTCTCCCCAACAACTAGCCAGCACACAAGAGGTGCTCAAAAAATATGTGTTGAATTGAGTTGAAAACTTCCTCTTGACTCCACATCTCACTCTCTAGCTTCCAGACAATCCTTCTCTAAACTTTTCTAATTATCGAAACTTAATTATCTAGACTTCTGTGAAAGGGCTGTCTTCACTGACTGACTATCTGCCATCCTCAGGCACTGCGGTCGGGATCCTGCTCCATTACACCCCTGAAACTGCTCTTGCTGAAGGCTCCGATAACCTCCTAATTACCAACTTCAGTGGGTGTTTTTCCATCCCTGTCTTATTGGAATTCTCTGCAGGGTTTGATATTGTTGATCACTCTCGCCTTCTCGAAATGCTGGGCTCTCTTGGTTTCCATGACAACACCCGCTCCTTGTTTTTAACCCGTCTCTATGACGACTTTTCCTTCCTAGTCTCATTAATCAGAACCTCTGACTCAACCACCCTTGAAATGTTAGGGACCTGAAGATTTGATATTGTAAAGATGTCAATTCTCTCAAAATTAATTTACAAATGCAATGCCTTCCTCACCAAAATCCCACTACGATGTTTTAATGGAACTTAATAAGCTGATTCTAAAAGTCCTATGGTACAGGAGGTGAGTGAAAATAGCCAAGATAATTTTGAGAAAGAAAAATGAGTGGTGGAACACAGTAGGAAGAAAAGGACTGGATTTGCCCTACTAGGTAGCATAGGACAAAACAATGAAAGGATTAAACAGCGTGGCAATGGCACAGGGATAGACACACTGACCTGCAGAACTGAGGAGCTCAGGGTTTGACCTGTGTCCAGAGGGAACTTGCCATAGACTAGAAAGGGCATTTCAAATGATGAGCATTGGTCACCGGGAGCTTGAAGCTCCCTCCCTGTTCTTTAGCTCCGATGTTCTTTGAAGAAGGCCCACCCGGGCAGCCTCCTCATGCAGAACCATTTTCCTTCATTTCCTGCCCACCCCTTCCCCCTCCCACCCCT
>NW_022436973.1:5862807-5921949 GCF_009761245.1 Sapajus apella | reverse complement strand
AGAAGAAATACATGATCTTGGATGGTGAGTATATGGTATTCATTATATTATTCTTGTTCTCTCCTGTACTGTTGAAATATATTGTCCTATTTCTCTAACAGTCTAGGCAAAATAAATAAGGGAAAAAATGAAATATATGATCATAAAAACAGCAATATCCAAATATGGCAGAAAATTTGAAGAGTATGTCAGTCATGAAGAATTAAAATGTCTTGACAAGAATCCCAGCACCCATTGTCAAGTTCTGTGAAAATGTGCCTGAAAAGCACATCTCTTCTTAGCCCTATAAATGCATTTATTTACAATAAATGCTTTTGTTGTATGTAATTTTGCGCCATCCTTTTACACTAATTATATGCTAAACATTTCCCCATGTTAGTCAACATTCTTTGTAATTATTATGTTTAATGGCTGCCTAATAATCCAGCCAATGAGTGGAACATAATTTGGTTAACTGTTCTTCTGGAGCTGGAGACTGTGATAACTTCCTTTTTTCTTTTTTTGCTATCATAACTAAAGCCACAGTGTACGTCTTCCTGCACAAATCTTTGGGCATTGCTTTAGATATTTCTTGGGATGAGCTTCCTGCAAATGGAATTACTGAGTCAAACAGTATGAACCTTTTTGAGGCCCTTTGCTCATCTTAAACAAATTGCCTTGTAGAAAGGTTTTGTCACTTCATAGTCCTGTCAGCTGTGCACAAGAGGTCCCACGCCACCGGGGCTGAATGAGCTCTGTGAGCTCTTGCTTTGTAAAGTACTCATTCGATGGGCCAAAAGTGGTATCCCTGCATTCAAATTTACATTTATTTTATTATGAGTAAGTTCAACATTTTCAACTGAATTTGCCTTTTGAATTTCATCTTTCATAAATGGGCTCTTACAGCCTTTTATCGCCCCAACGTTTCATTATGAAAATTCTTACTGCCTCTGTGAATGTTTATTTATGAGACTTTCCAACACACAGAAGCTTTATGTTTCCTATAGTCAATTATATTTGTATTTTCCACCACAGTTCTCTGTCTTGCTGTGAATGCTACAGTAGCCTTCCTCGACCACAGTTTGGATAATGAATCATTTCCAATTTTTTCTAGTTATTACTATGTTCTTTTTGCATTTAAATCACCTGACATGGCCTGGCACTGTGGCTCATGCCTGTAATCCCAGCACTTTGGGAGGGTGAGGTGGCTGGATCACCTGAAGTCAGCCTGGCCAACATGGCGAAACCGTCTCTACTAAAAATGCAAAAAAATTAGCCGGGCATGGTGGTATGTGCCTGTAATTGCAGCTACTCAGAAGGAGAACCGCTTGAACCCAGGAGACAGAGGTTACAGTGAGCCAAGATCACGCCATTACACTCCAGTCTGGGCAACAAGAGCAAAGCTCCATCTAAAAAAAAAAAACCCAAAACAAACAAACAAACAAACAAAACCTGACACTTACTGAAGAGATGAGGTCAATTAAAAAGTAAAAAAGACAAAAAAATAGAAAAAAAATAAATCACCTGGCATGGATGTTGGTGGTTGGTATAAAGAGAGAGAAATAATTGCTTTTTGTTTCCTAAATAGATAAAATAATTTTCCAGCCTCACTAAGTGACAAATCCTTTCACTCCCCCTGCCTGCCCCCATTCATTTGAGGTACCTCTGCTCCATAGGTCATAGCATTAGACAGTCTAGGGATCTGCATCTGGGCTCTCTATTCTGTCTCATTGAGATGCCTTTCTTTCTGTTACAAAATAATGGCTATTTTGTTTTATTTCATACTGTAATGTCTGTTAGGATTAGAACCCTTGAAATCTCTGTTTCATATCAGATCACTTGCCCAATCACCTAACTCTCACATCCAATTTCCTTTTTGGTAATCTAACCTTGGGTTTCCCATAGCACTACTTTTTTACCCAATCGACGTTTTTCTAGCGACCTCCTCTCCCTGGAAATCACATGGTATTGTACTCCATAGGGGCAGGCCAATGGTGCATGAAATCCTGAAGTCTTGGAGGCGGGGTCGGGAGATGTGGGTTTGAGCCACCTCCCTGCCAGCCACGCACTGTGCTGGGCTCTCCCCACACTACTTGGTCTTGGGACATCTCAGCTTCCTTTTCTGTAAAATGGGGTGGTCAAGACCACGTGAGGTAGAGAATGTCAATACAGCCTTATTCTTCACTCAACAAATGTGTGCCAGATGCCAGGGATGTGAGAGTTGGCAGGGTAGAAATGCTCTCTGAAGAAACAGCCTTCAAGGAGCTTACAGTCTATGAGGGGAGAGTCCTCTAAAACAGAGGAAAATGCAGTTGCCAAATAAGTGATTGCAGGGACCGTGGAGGAAGCACACAGGATGTGAGGGAGAGCGTGGGGTAGGAGCCCCCCTTTAGATGGGCGGTTGGGGAGGGTCTCTCTTGGGAAACTTTTAAGCTGAGCCCAAAAGGCTGAGAAGAGGATGGTGGGAAAGTGCTTTCCAGGTATAAGGAGCAACAGGAGCCAAAGCTCTAAGAGAGGAATGAGCTTGGTGCATGGGAGGACCAGAGGAATTTGCTTATGGCTGGAGGACAGTGAATTGGAGCACCCAAGGGGGAGGGAAGAGACAGACGGGGCAGAGCAGGTGAGCCTTGCAGGCCTTGAGAAAGAGACCAGAGTTGGTGCTAAGACCCATGAAAGGTCACTGAAGGCTGGTGACATGAAGCAAGGTGACATGATCCTATTGACTTCTCACAAATCTGCTCTTCTGTGATAAGTGGATGGGCAAGGAGGAAGGAAAGAAGGCCGTGAGGCTGTCGCAGTAAGATGATGAGAGACGGGAGGTGGCTGGAACCAGGATGCGGCAGTAGGGCGGAGAGAAGGCCATCCTGGGCAGGGTGCCCCAAAGACAGAACTGCTGGAATTTGCTGGGATTGGATGGGAGGGGAGAGGGTGATGGAAGAGCCAAGTGTGACATTGAAGAGTCTGGTTTGGGAAACTGGGTTGAAGGCTGGGCCGTTTGCAGAGAAGGGGAAGACAAGTGAGGGTGGGAGGTAAGGGGAGTAGTTTCGGGGAGTAGTTAGCATTCTTTTTTTTTTTTTTTTTTGAGACGGAGTTTTGCTCTTGTTACCCAGGCTGGAGTGCAATGGCGCGATCTCGGCTCACCACAACCTCCGCCTCCTGGGTTCAGGCAATTCTCCTGCCTCAGCCTCCTGAGTAGCTGGGATTACAGGCACGTACCACCATGCCCAGCTAATGTTTTGTATTTTTAGTAGAGATGGGGTTTCACCATGTTGACCAGGATGGTCTCGATCTCTTGACCTCGTGATCCACCCGCCTCGGCCTCCCAAAGTGCTGAGATTACAGGCTTGAGCCACCGCGCCCGGCCGTAGTTAGCATTCTGATTGAGCTATCATCGGGGAGTTAGGATGCGGTATGTGAGCCTTGAGAGGGCAGGGCTGAGGGCATGAAATTGGAGTCATTAGTAATGACTCAGGGTGAGAATACAGGGAAAGATGCGGAGAGGCTGGGCGCAGTGGCTCACACCTGTAATCCCAGCACTTCAGGAAGTGGGTGGCTCATTTAAGGTCAGGAGCTGGGGACCAACCTGGCCAATGTGGTGAAACCGTGTCTCCACTAAAATACAAAAATCAGCTGGATGTGGTGGCGCTTGCCTGTAATCCCAGCTACTTGGGAGGCTGAGGCAGGAGGATCACTTGAACCTGGGAGGCAGAGGTTGCAGTGAGATTGTGCCACTGCACTCCAGCCTGGGTCACAGAGCGAGCCTCTGCCTAGAAAGAAAGAAAGAAAGATGCAAAGAGCCCAGACACAAGCCCTTAGGGGATCCAACATTTAGATGCTGGGCAGCAAGTGGCAGAGAAAGAGGAGCCGCAGTCACTGGGAGGGAGGTTAACTGGGAGATGTTGGTGTAATGGAAGCCAAGGAGAGCCACTCTCATGCGGGAGTAGTTGGCTGTGTCAGATGCTCCCACCAGGACCAGTGAGTTAAAGACAGAAATGTCTGTTGGATTGGGCAGTGGAGCTTATTGGAAAGAACAGCAGCAGTGAACATGTTGGGGAGGCCAGGCCAGTGGGCAGTGTTACATCAGCTGTGAAGAGCTAGGCCTGTGTGGGATGAGTAGTCCTAGCCCTTCCTCCCCTGCCAAGCACATCTCCTGGTGCCCAGCCATGAAAGTAACCTGGTGACATCTCCAGCCCCCCAGCCCTTCCATCCCCATGGACCCCAACACCTCCTTCCCTGTAATCTCACTTCCTCAGGGTTGTCACAAAGCATTTTTGGTACAAAGAAAAATTTCTGAATCTCCATTTCAGACACTCGCTTTCAAGCAGAAAATAATTATTCTCCCCCTACCTAGCTGGCTGCCTGTTGCTAGGTGCTGAAAGGTATGAAAAAAAATAAGAAAGACATGGCCCCAGCCACGAGGCAGATGAAACCAGTGCTAACTAGAGCTGGAATCGGTACCCAGAGGGCAGAGAAAAGGTCTCCTGAAGAACCTGGAGATTAGGTTACTTGCTAAAATGTACAAAATTTACTTTTGTTCCTTTCCACCAACACAGCTAATCCCTTCACCTCTACACTTAATCCCAGCGCTCCCGGGCCCCTCACTGCCCAGCCCTGCTCTTCCAACTGGGCTTGCACAGCTTCCTCCCTCCCAGGTCTCCTGGAAGAATCAGCTCCTTCCTGGACCCTCTGCCTGCTCCGGCTCCCTCTTCCTCCTTTCTCAGCCAGACCCAGTTCGTTCCCCACACACCAAGAGAGGCTTCTGCCTCTTGCCCCAAAGTCGCTGAGACAAAAGTCCCCAAAGGCCAGGCCTAGGAGATGCCTGAGCCTCCGCTGACCTCTGCACGTACTGCCTACCAGTGGCCGCTCTCTTTCTGGAAATGTTCCTTCACGGGCTTCTGGGACTCTCTCTCCCTGTCTTCCCCTCTTTCTTGGTCTCCTCTTCCCCTGCCCAATGCTGGTGCTGCCCAGGGCTGGGACTCCCGCCTTCTGTCTCTCTGTGCACCTTTTCCCTCAACTTCATGCATCCTCGAAGATTTGCCTCCCTCCTGAAGGCCGATTCCCAAAACCGAGAGTCCAGACTGGGCTCCTTTAAGCTCCAGTGCAACACACCCATCTTCCTCTCTACATCCTCTTCCACGTCCAGCCCAGATCTCTCTTCTGAGCTCTGGAACCTGATGGCCAGCCATCTCAGACATCAACAACATATCCCAAATTGGCCCCAGCAGGTGGAAGAGAGAGAGGGAGGCAAGGCACAGTGGCTCACACCTGTACCACAGCACTTAGGGAGGCCGAGGCCAGCGGATGTGTTGAGCCCAGGAGTTCAAGACCAGCTTGGGCAACATATGGCCCCAAAATATAAAAATTATACAGGCATAGTGGCACATGCCTATGGTCCCAGCTACCCGGGAGGCTAAGGCAGGAGGATTGCTTAAGCCTAGGAGGTGGAGGCCCCAGTTAGCTGTGATTACACCACAGCACATCAGCCTGGGTGACAGAGCAAGACCTTGTCTCAGTTTAAAAGAAAAAAAGAAAAAAGAGAGAGAGAGAGAGAGAAGGTGGGGAGGTGCCATACACTTTTAAACAACCAGGTCTTAGGAGAATTCTGTTATAAGACAGCACTAGAGGGATGGTGCCAAACCAGTGGAAACTGCCTCCGTGATCCAGCCCCCTCCCACCAGGCCCTACCTCACATGGGGATTATGATTTCACATGAGATTTGGATTGGGACACAGATCCAAACCATATCATCCTCCCAGGGGGTAAATCATGATTGATCTGTGTCAGTCATGGTGGACAGGTCCATTCCCTTGCCAGCGATTGCTCAAGCAATCCTCCTGCCTTAGCCTCCGGGACATTTGTCGCAAATATGACCAATGAGAGGTGTGGGTGTTGCGGGGGGTCTTCTGGGAAAGGCTTCCTAGCCCTCACAAAGAAGCACAAAGAAGAACTACTTTCTTTCATTCGTTTCTGGTCATAGGCATGGTGGACACAATGCCTGGAGTGACTAGAGCCTGCAGTGACTTGTGACCTTGGGGACAGGACCCCATATGCTGAGCTTGGGAGAACTGAAGGATGGACAGAACCGGGGTCCTTAATGGCACTACATTTGCCTCCCTTGGGAGTTCTCATTATATGTGACAATAAATCTCTTATTGCTTAAACATTTTTGAGTTAGGTTTTCTGTCACTTGTGTCAAAATCATTCTTGCCGATAAGTGCCTCAGCCCTAATGGCCTTCTGGTTTCTGGAACATACTGCCCTCCTTCCATGGAGCTTCACCCTTGCTGTTCCCTCATGCGTTCTCGTCCTTGTTAACTTCCACGCCCCCGCCCCCCGTAGAATGTTACTTCTCTGATCTAGCGGGGTTTCTTCATGGCACCTATCACAGTTTAAAATTGTGGACTTCTTTCCTTTTTTTATAAATAATGTTTTTGAGACAGAATCTTGCCCTGTCACCCAGGCTGGCGTGCAGTAGCACAATCATAGTTCACTGCAGCCTCCTCTCCTAGACTCAAGTGATTCTTTCATCTCAGCCTCCCAAGTATCGGGGACTACAGGTACGCGCCACCACACTTTTTAGTAGAGACAAGGTCTTATTATGCTGCCCAGGCTGGTCTGGAACTTCTAGCCTCCAGTGATCCTTCCACTTCAGCCTCCCAAAGTGCTGGGATTAGCACCTGGCCTCTTTACTGCCTTGATTACCATCTGGCTCCCCCTGCCGCCCCCCCCTCACCGTGTGCCAGTTCTACACAGGCAAGGCCTAGGGCTGTTTTTGCTCACCATCGTGTACCTTCCCACTGTGTCGGCCAGAGAGCTTAGAGGAACAACTTCACTTACTCAGTCGGGGACCTGGTAGGGGAGAGAGATGGTGCACTCCAAAGGATTAAACTGAAGCTAACTTAATGAAAAGACCATTCACAGAGTGTAGCGGGCTCCAGAGTTGATAAAGCACCCAGGGATGAGCAACAGCTGGAAGCTGTCACACTTCCAGGTTTAAAGAGATGAGAGAAGGATGTGGGCATTCGGAACCTGGAGAGACAGCTGCTGCTTTCAGAAAGAGACCCCACCTGTGGCCATACAAAAAAGAATGCAGACACTGCCAACCCACAGCCAAAGGAAGGCAGCCAGGGAAACCCACTCTCCTCCCTCCAGCCTCTCCTTGGTTCCTCCATTGGTCACACTCAACTGCAGATGCTTCTGACTTATGATGGGGCTACATCCAGATAAACCCACTGTAAGTCAAAATATCATAAGTCATTAAACGGGTTTTTAAAAATTACTTTTTGAGACAGAGTCTCACTTTATCACCCAGGCTGGAGTGCAATGGTGTGATCTTGGCTCACTGCAATCTCCAACTCCTAGGCTCAAGCGATTCTAGTGCCTCAATCTTCCAAGTAGCTGAGACTACAAGTGTGTGCCGCCACGCCTGGCTAAATTTTGTGTTTTTAGAAGAGATGGGGTTTCGCAGTGTGAGCCAGGCCAGTCTCGAACTCCTGGGCTCAGGCGATCCGCCCACCTTGGCTTCCCCATGTGCTGGGATTACAGGCTTGAGCCACTGTGCCAGGTCCATTACATGCTTTAATACCCCCAATACACACATCATAAAGTTGAAAACTTGTAAGTTGAACCATCAAAAGTCAGGGACCCTCTGTAGACGCCAGAAGGCACAGAGCTGGGGTAGTGTGAAGCTTGGCCTCCCAGGCACAGGGCAGGCTGGAAGATAAAGAAGACTATCCAGACCAGTCACCAAATGACCTCCTGGCTACTCATTTCAATGCGCCCATTCCTTTCTTACCCACCCTGCAGAATTTGATAATGTAATCAATTTTAGCTCCAGCTTTTTCAGGATCAGAAGTGCACCACGAGGGTCTTTTCCTTGCCTAGTTCTCCTCCCTTGAGACATCTCCAGTCAGACCCACTTGTTTCCTTTCAGCCAAGCTCGGAGGATACATTTCAGTTCACTTACAAATCTTTCTACTTTTCATCCTCTCCCTTTCTGGGGGTGCCCTCTTTCAAGACCAGGAAACTCTAGGCTTTCTCTTGTTTCAAAAACCCTCCCTTGATCACCCACATTTTCTCGCTACCAGTCAGCTCCTTCTCTATTCTGCCACTCCTCCACCTATGCAGTCTGTTGACCCTGAGGAAGCCAGCTTTTACCCCTTTGCCCCCAAAATTGTTCCTGCCAAGATTCATAGTAGCCCCTTGATTGCTGCATTCAAAGATTTTGTGCTGCTTATTTTTCTGAGATTCGGGGCATTGAGCTGTGTTGATTACTTTCTCCGTGAAGCTCTTCCCTACCTTGGTTGCCATGGCAACCCCCTCTCTTAGTTATTTGTCTCATTGCTCAGGTCCTTCCTTCCTCTCTCCTGTGTCACCCGCCCACACCTCAATGAGCCCCTCACACGTCTCTGTGACTCAGGATTCTGCCGCAAGCCCTCTTCCACCTCCCCTCTACACTCTGCACCTGACGGTCCCATTCACCTCTGTCCCTGAGTGGGTCCCTCCGGTCAGATCTCTTCCTGAGTACCAGCTGTGGCATCCAGCTGTCTGCCAACCTCCTCCTGGCTGTGCCCTGGGCCCCTCAGCTCTACTTCTCTGAGACTGAGTCCATTTTGCCTCCCCAAAACGGGCTACCATGCCGTTTTCCCCATCTCAAGCACCTCCCCACCATCTGCCAAGGATCCCAACCAAGACACATGGGAATCACCCTTGGTTCTACCCTCTCTCTCACCCCAACAGCCAACAATCCTTATGCCTTTCTGACTTTGTTTTCTAAATTGGTCTCCCTGCCTAGAGACTTATCACCTTCCAAATGTAGTCTTTGCACTGACCACCTCAGTGATCTTCCCAAATCATAAATCTGAATGTGTCACTCTAGTGTAAAAACTTTCAACAGTGCCCAGTGGCTGCAGAACAGTGTCTGAACTCCTTGACATGGGGGCATCCAAGGCCCTGCAGGCTCTGGTCTCTCTCCACTTAATCTTGCTCTTCCCATTCCCTCCTCCTCCTCCTCCTCCTCCTCCTTCTTTTCTTTTTTTTTTTTTTATTTGAGACCGAGTCTCACTCTGTCACCCAGGCTGCAGGGCAATCTCAGCTCACTGCAACCTCCACCTCCTGGGTTCAAACCATTCTCCTGCCTCAGCCTCCTGACTAGCTGGGACTACAGGCGTGCACCACCATGCCTGGCTAATTTTTGTGTTTTTTTAGTAGAGACAGGGTTTCGCCGTATTGGCCAGGCTGGTCTCAAGCTCCTGACCTTGTGATCCACCCACCTCAGCCTCCCAAAGTGCTGGGACTACAGGTGTGAGCCGCCGTGCCCAGCCCTCTCCTTCTTTTCCTATAGTCCAGGAACAGCAAATTCCCTCCAGCTCACTCTTGCTGCTTCTCCTTCCTAGGGCTATGCTTGTGCTGCTTCCTCTGTTTGAAATGTCCTTCCAGTCCCTTCTACCTTGCTCATTCCTGCTCATCTCTAAGAAGTCAGACCAATGGTCACCTCTTCTGGAAAGTTCTGTGCATATTTATGGTTCATTACTGCACTTACCGTACTGCACTATGGTGGAACATTTAAATGCTGTGTGGTAGGATCATATTTTATATATTATTTGATGTGCTTCCCCCCTCCCTCCCCCACATTTCCTTGCCCATCACCGTTTTGCTGCACAGCAAACTACTCCAAAGATTAGTGGCGTACAAACACAATTTATTGGCTGGGTGCAGTGGCTCACGCCTGTAATCCCAGCACTTTGGGAGGCCGAGGCAGGCAAAATACTTGAGTTCAGGAGTTTGAGACCAGCCATGGAAACATGGGGAAGCCCCCTCTCCATAGAAAATACAAAAGTTAGCCAGGTGTGGTGCACATCTATAGTTGCAAGGAGGCTGAGGTGGGAGGATCGCCTGAGCTTAGGAGGTCCGAGGCTGCAGTGAGCCATGATTGTGCCACTGTACTCCAGGCTAGATGACACAGCAAGACCCTGTCTCACAAACAACAACAACAAAACCCCAAGAACACGGTTTATTATTCCTCATGGTTCTGGGGTTGATAGGGCTCAACAAGGTGGTTCTTGTAAGTGTTTCATGCAGCTGCGGTCAGATGGCAGCTGGGGCTGGAGTCATGAGAAGGCTCTTTCACAGTTGGCTGGGGGCTTGCTGAGGCCGTCGACTGGAGTGCCCACATATGGATTCACCACAGGCTTGGACTTCTCATAGCATGGCAGCCGGTTTGCAAGGAGTGTTCCAAGGCCAAGCATTGCAAGATCGTGGCAGAGGCTACAAGGCTTCCTGTGACCTAGCCTTACAAGTCCCAGAATGTCCCTTCTGCTATATTCGACTGGCCAAGAAAGTCACTAAGGCCAGGATAGATTCATGGGGAGGGAGTTACACTTCTCTTCCTGATATGAGGAGTATGATATGTATAACAGGTGGGCAAGTATGGGCGGTGGCCGTCTTTGGAGACTAACTACCAAGGTCACTGGTTCCTGATTCAGTCAGAGCTTTGCAGGATTTGGGTTGCTGCAGCATGAATGCAGTGAGAAAGATGGTCAGTAGTTTCAAAGAGTCTCTTGAAACCTACAGCAGAGACAGACAGGGTGCTTGGTTGCATAGCCGGGCTTTTGTAAAGAGGAAAGAGCTCTCAAGCACTTGAGACTGAGCACTTGAAACTGATGCCAGAATGGTAAACAGGGAAGAATGCAGAAGTTGTTTTTCTGCCTAAAAGGAAATAAAAGTTTGACAACTACTGGGAGGAGAGGAATCACATACAGATGTAGCTAACAGTAGATACTAGAGCTCCCAGAATAAATTTGAGGTACCCCAGAGCAGAAGGGGACTGTTGCCTGGCTCCTCAGATGTTGCCTGGGAGACAAAAAGCTCCTGGCATTGGCTGGAGAGGCTGAGGAGCCCTGGTGGGAGAAGGTGGCCTGGAGGTGTCCTCCAGGATCCTGTTTGTCTTTGTAACATGGTGTTAGTGGTGAGGGTGTACAGAAGAGGGTGAGTGTAGCCAGTGGACTTGGAGGTGCCTCGTGGTCAGGACAAGGATTCAGCAGGCATTCCGTGGCTCAGTGGATGGCAGTGGATAGTTGCTGGCAGGCCTGGATCACCTGCATGCCCTGGTGCCAGGTCAGAATAGAAGCTCCCAGAACGCCGACCACCCACAAGGAGAAGGAGCAGTGGGAAGCAGAGAAGCTGGAAGTGGACCAAGAATCTACTTAAGAGAGACTTTGGAAATGCCCAGATGTGGCTGTGTTTACCTTCAACTAAGTTTGTGCTGCCAAGCAGAATGGAGTGGTGGTGGTGGTGGGAAGAGTGAACTTGAGTAATGAAGTGATGTTTTCAAGAGGCTCTGTTTGTAGGTTTCTGGGCTAGCACCTGGGGCCACCTTCTACCTTTCTTTCTGTCTCATCTCTCTGGTGCACTTGGCACCGTGACCCCTATTTCTACCTCCAAAATTTCTCTTGGCTCCACCTCCTCTGTCTCTGCACTGTTGCTCAGCTCAGGTCTGTGCCATTTCTCACCTGGACAACTGTGGTGCCTCTTGGGTATTTCCCTGCCTCCAGGCTGTTGGGGCCTGATCAAACCCTTTTCTGCTGGCAGATGAGGGATGACCTCTGTTCTTCACCTAGAACTGTGCCAAGCTTTCTGGGAAATCATGCTGCACCCCACCCTATTTGTTTTGAAATTCACCTTCTTATTTGTTATGCAAACCACCTTAATGGCCATTATTGATTTGCCAGAAGTGAGCCCCAACTCAACTGGGCCAATGGAAGCCTTTCTGCAGATTTCTCGACTTGGGAACGGAGAGAGCTCATAACTAACATTTACAGAGCACTTAGTGTCGATCCCCGAGCTGAGTACCTGACGGGCATCATCTCCTTTGACCCTCACAACACTAGGCTGGTGCAGTTTTTAATCCCCGTTTCCCAGGTGAGGACACTGAAGGCAGAAATTAGATGAAACAGCGAGTAAGCAAGTAGCCCTGCCTCTTAACCAAGTTCCTGCAATCCCACCTTGGTCTCTTCGTGGTCATGAACCTGAGACACGTGAAACCTTGGTAGTCACGAATGCCAGTGTGTGGAAGAAGCATGCTCGAGAGAGGGAACTGCCAGGCAGAGAGACGTGGAGACATGGAGATGGGAGAGGGGAGAGGGGCAGGCTGCCAATCGAGTCCCTGGCCCCAGGGGACTGGAAGATCAGCTGAAACTAGCCTGGCTTGTGGTTTGCTTATAGAAGCCAGTTAAGTTCTCTCTGTGCCTGAGCTGGTTTGAGTTGAGCTTCTTTCACTGGCAAAGAAAAGAAACTTGACTAAATGAAAGTGATCACACCTGTCTCCCTGCTTAAGAACAGCCACAGCTGGGCACAGTGGCTCATGCCTGTAATCCCAGCACTTTGAGAGGCCAAGACGGGCAGATCACCCGAGGTCAGGAGTTCGAGACCATCCTGGCCAACATGGTGAAACCCCCGTCTCCACTAAAAATATAAAAATTAACTGGGTATGGTGGCACACGCCTGTAATCCCAGATACTCTGGAGACTGAGGCAGGAGAATCACTGACACGGGAGGCAGACATTGCAGTGAGTGGAGATTGTGCCATTGCACTCCAGCCTGGGGGACAGGGTGAGGCTCTGTCTCGCAAAAAAACCCCCAAAAAACCAAAAAAACAGCCACTGGTTCCCCATTACCCTTGACTCACTCCTTGTCATGACACAGCAGCAATACACGTTCGGCCAGCCTGATCTGTCACTGCTCTCCCTCCTGCCACACCCATGCCCCCAACCCTGTGTGTCCCAAATCAGCTGGACTCCCTGCAGTTCCCTGAAGAACCCAGGAAGGTTGCTGGCCCTCTCCAGGATCAGGTAGATCTCACATCCACCACACAGTTTGCTCCTCATCCCCAGCTCTAACGCCCCTTGAATCCATCTAGGATTTCACTGGGCAGTCTCACCAGCTGTGGGCCTTTTCTTTTCCGGTGTCAAAAACTTAACCTCTCTTACATGTCAGCCCTTAAGAATATTTGACAACATCTTAGAAAATCGCAAACTACCCAAAGGTACCCAGAGGCAACCACTGTTCACATCTTAACACACTTCTTATCAAAATTGTTTTTAGGGACAGCGTCTTGTCTCTGTGGACCAGGCTGGAATGCAGTGGCTATTCACAGGCACGATCATAGTGCATTGCAGCCTTGAGCTCCTGGGCTCAGGAGATCCTCCCGCCTTAGCCTCCCAAGTAGGTGGGAATACAGGTGCACGACATGCCCAGCTTATCAGATTTTTTTTAACTTCTATTTCTATTCAAGTAATCCATGCATATCGTTTTTAAAAAAATCCAAGAGAATCGGAGGGCTTTTGATGAAGAGCAGCAAGTTTGGGATGGGCCCTCTCCCAACCCCAAACTCTTACTCCAGAGTGTGTGATCTCTGCTCCTGGAGGTTTTCCCCTACCTCTAAGCTCGCAGGTTGTTTGTATTAGGAAGGACGCTTTCACCAGAATGTAACAGATCACCTAAGAGTGGCTACACAACAAGAACATTTATTTCAAGTAATGAAAGTTCAAGTCAGTGGTTTCCGGTAGCTGAGATCTGAGTAAGCCGAGAGCCACAGGTCTCTGGGCCTTCCCCTCCTGGTCACAAGATAGCTGTCAGGGCTCCAGGCATCACGTTTTCACTCAACAGCACCTAGGCAGAAAGAAAGGGGGCAGCCAAGAAACCTCTCCAAGTACATCTCTCTCTTTTTTTTTTTTTTTTTTTTTGAGACATGGTCTCACTCTGCTGTCCAGGCTGGAGTGCAATGGCAGGATAACAGCTCACTGTAGCCTCAGCCTCCCAGGCTAAAGCAATCTCCTCACTTCAGCCTCTTGAGCAGCTGGGACGACAGGTGCATGCCACCACGCCTGGCTTTTATATTTTTTGTAGAGATGGGGTTTCACAATGTTGCCCAGGCTGGTCTCAAACTCCTGGGCTCAAGTGATCTGCCCACCTCAGCCTCCCAAAGTGCCTGGGGCTACAGGGGAGAGCCACTGTGCCTGGCCCCAAGTGCATCTCTTTAATTAGGGAGGAAAGTGTTTCCCTGAAGCGGCACGAAGATATCCCCTTTCAAGTCCCAAGTCAAACTTGGGTCACGGGAGTTCTCTAGACAGCATCTGCTATGACCTATTTCTAGTTCATAAGATCCACTGATGTCTCGGTGGATTAGGCATTGGGTCCCTTGGAAACTACTCCCCTCTATCCTTACTTCTCCTCTTAAGTACTTCTGTTGGTTATCTTTTTAAGAAACCACTTGGCCCTTCATTCCTTGTTCTACCACGTGTCTACCGAAGCTCTTGCCTCCCCACTACTGTCCCCGTCAGCCTTCCTACCCTCCTCCCTCCATTGCTACCTCTCAACTTTTATATCTTTACTTTCACATTGTGACAGATGATAACACTGACATTCTATTCTGTAACCATAATAAAATTCAGGTCAATACAAAAGTTGGATATTAATAAAAACTAGAAAGGAAAAACAAAATTTTCATTATTTGAGACAACTATACCATATATTTCCTTTGGGTACCTATCTATGTATTTGTAAGTTTTTAGAAAGGTCTAGAAAAGTACACATTGAGTCCATGACAGTGGTTACCGCTGGAGAGGAGGAAGGGAATAGGGTGGCAGTGGGTGGCCGAAAAGGACTCTAGCGTCATCCACAATGTTCTCTTTTGTAAAAAGGGGAATGTATTCATGTTTCGCTTGTGTCATTAGACTTCAATTTTTTTTTTTAATGGCTATTCATTTTCAGTCATTTATGTGGGCTCCGTGTGTTTGGCTGTGCTTGTGTGTTTGTGCCTAGGGACGAGGAACATTTACTTTGTGTGTGCCTGTGAATAAAGTAGAGTGATTAGTAAGCAGATGAAAAAAGAAATGTAGGAAGCAAAAGCAAAACAAAAAAGGGGGTTGGAGAGAACTCATTCACAACAACAATAAAAACTATAGGAATAAACCCATTAGGAAATGGGCAAGTTCTTTATGGGGAGAACAATAGCGTGTGAGTGAAGGACATACAAGACAAATGAGAATAAATGTGGAGCTCTACCGTATTCATGAATTCAAAGCCTCGGTATTATATTGATGTCAATTTCTCCAACATGACAAGCAGGCTTTAAAATTCATGTGGAGGAGTTAATGTGCGGTACTAGTTAGCTAAGACAGCTGAGAAGGAAGCACAATGAAACATGGCATTTGACTTCACAGGTATCAAAAGGTGGAATGGCAAATAAAATAGTCTGGTACTGAAAGGAATAAACAGACTAGTGGGAAAAACAGGGGCTTCAGACCCACCTAGCCAAAGTGACTCAGAATATGAGGGAGTTTAACCTCAGATCAGAGGGGAAAGGAAGAACTAGTTAACCCCTCATATTGTGGTACTTGGCTGCCCGTTTGGAGAAAGGTTAGATCATTTCTCAATGTGATCATCAAAATATATTCCAGATGCATTAAAGAACCAAATAAAAACAAAATTATAAAATTATTAGAAAAGAAGAAATAATATATTTAAATCTTAGGAGCAGGGAAGGACTAAACATGGTATCTGTATAAAAACGATCAAAAGAAGAGATTGATAAATCGGATTACGTCCAAACTGATAACTTCTGTCTAGCAAAAGCTTCTACAAAGAGTTAAAGGCAATGACAAGCTGGAAGAAAATATGTGTCACATATCCACAAAAGATCAATATCCAGATTACATTAGAAAATTCCACAAACCAGTGAGATAAAGACAACCTGATGTTTAAAAAAACAGACAATTCAGAAAAAATACAAATGCCTAATATGCATATGAAAATCTCACAAGCAAACAGGAAAATACAAATTTTTAAAAGGATTCAATTTTTCACCCATGAGATTGGCAAATATTTAAAACAACTGCTTATGGATGTGGGGATTAGAGAGAGCCCTCTCATACCCCCTGACTGGAAGCTTAAATGGTTTAGAAATCATGGAGGACACATTGGTAGTATCTGCTAAAACTAAAACTGTGGACATCTTGAGACCCAACATTCCATTTCTCAATCACTCCCAGAGAGATCCCACCACAGAGCAACATGCAGTGTGATTTCTGCAGCACTGCTCATGATGGAGGAGAGAAAGGGAAGCAATTAACTTGTCCATGAAGCTTACAGAAGATAAATGTGTTACATTCATGGGAATGAATACAATATAGCTATTAAAGGCAAAAGCTATATATATCAATATGAGTATAGTGTAAAAATGTAAGACTGAGTGAACCCTGCAGCTTATAGTAAAATCCCTATAATGTGGTATGACTCATTGAAAACACGTCAGGACTATGTGTCACTGTGGATGGAGACACATAAAACTGTGGAGCCGGTGGGAAATGAGGACTTCAGAGGGTGGCCAAAGGGGATGACAGTTATGTTTATACCGTGCTACTTTTAAAAAGGAGAATGTATGCACATTTTACTTGTTTGATTAAAGTATAATTTGAAAGGATTCTAATTTGTTTTCAGCCAATCATGCTACCTCTGTGCGTTTGGCTGTGCTCAAATGTTTGTGCCCAGGGAGGGAGAACGTTTACTTTGTGTGTGTCTGCGAATCAAGTACAGTGATTAGTAAACAGGCTGAAATGGGATATGAAAAAACAAGGGCCAAACAAATAGGAGCAGAGGGCAACCTGTTCACAGTTAACAGCAAAGCCTGTAATATACCTAGGAATACATTCAACAAGAAATAGACCAGACTTTAACCAGAGAAAACCATTAAACTTTCCTGAAAGACATAAAAGATGACCTGAATTGAGAGTAGAGCAATGTGCCTTGGTAGGAAGACTATATGATAAAGATGTCAGTTTCCCTTAAATTTATCCATAAACTCAAGTAACCCCAACAAAATTCCAGTAAGAATTCTGAAACTTAACAAGCTGATTCTAAAATTCATACAATGGGGCCAGGTGCAGCAGCTCACACCTGCACAGCTAGCACTTTGGGAGGCTATAGTAGGAGGATCATTTGAGCTCAGGAGTTCGAGACCAGCCTGGGCAACATAGTGAGACTCCCTTCTCTAAAAATATATACAAAAAATTAGCTGGTTGTGGTGGCATGCACCTATAGTCACAGCTACTTGGGAGGCTGAGGCAGGAGGATCACTCGAGCCAGGGAAGTTGAGGCTGTAGTGTAGTGGTCTATGATCGTGCCACTGTACTCTAGCCTGGGAGAAAAAGTGAGACCCTGCCTCAAAAAATAAAATAAAATGTATATATTGGAACAAATATGCAAGAAAGACTAAGGCAATTTTATAGAAACAACAAAGAGAGTGATATTTGTCTTTCCAGTTAGCAAAGCCCAGGGGCAGACAACAGATGAGTAAACCAGAAAGACCCAACACAGACTTGCACTGAGATTTGCTCTCAAAGGCAGTAATTTTAAATCACAGGGGAAATGACAGATTATCCAATAAACAGTATTGAAAAGGTTGGTTCTTAATTTTGAGATTTCTTAACATTAAACACCAATATCACACTAAAAATAACCTTCATATTCTGTAAAGGCTTAGACATGAAAATTACAAAATAATGTAATACATAAATGCAACAAAAAAAACAAAGTTTTAGGAAAAATATAGGAAAAAATAGTTGTGATCTTGGTGTAGAGAGGGACTTCTTATGACAAAATAACATTCTAAATTTTTATAAAAATAAAAACTTCTGTAATAAAAGATGCAATACAGTTAAAAGATTAGGGTCAGAATGGTAGAGAATTACGTATAATGCATAGAATAATTAATATCAACAAAACATAAAGAATTCCATAAATCAGTAAGAAAAAGACAACCCAGTAGAAAGATGGACAAAGAATATCCAAAGATGAGCTCGACAGGAGGAAAGAAAAATGATCAGTAAGCCCACAAGGAGAACACTGGTCACTAGTGTGACCAGTCATTCAAAAGACACAAATTAAAGGCACAAGAAGAAACTGCATTTTCACCTCTCAGATCTGTGAAGTTGAAAAACTGGCAGTGATGTGGAAAAATGAGGATCCACATTTACTTGTGGAGGGGGTTCAACCTGGCACAGCCACTTCAGAAGACAGGTGGGCATTATCTACTAAAACTTAAACAGCAAACAATCCTACGACTCAGAGTTCCACTCTCAGTGCCTATCCTGGAGAAGCATTTCAGGAGGAGGCATGTACCAAGATGCTGTCTGCAGTACTCCTCATAACAGACAGGAAAAAACTAACTAAAGGTCTACGAATGGGCCTGGCACGGGGACTCATGCCTGTAATCCCACAACTTTGGGAGGCCGAGGCAGGTGGATCACAAGATCAGGAGCTTGAGACCATCCTGGCCAACATGGTGAAACCCCGCCTTCACTAAAAATATGAAAATTAGCCAGGCGTGGTGGCGCATGCCTGTAAGCCCAGCTACTCTCGAGGCTGAGACAGGAGAATTGCTTGAACCAGGGAGTCAGAGGTTGCAGTGAGCCAAGATTGTGCCATTGCACTCCAGCCTGGCGACAGAGCAAGACTGTCTCAAAAAAAAAATAATAATAATATTAAAAAAACGTCTATGGATGTTACAGAAGGGGAAACATGGAACATTCATATGGAGTATGACACAGGTGCTCAAAGGGGCAAACATGGCTGGGTGTGGTGGCTCATGCCTATAATCTCAGCCCTTTGGGAGGCCGAGAGTGGATCACATGAGGTCAGGAGTTCCAGACCAGCCTGGCCAATATGATGAAACCCCATCTCTACTAAAAATACAAAAATTGGCTGGGCCTGGTGGCACATTCCTGTAATCCCAGCTACTCGAAGGGCTGAGGCAGGAGAATCACTTGAACCCGGGAGCGGGAGGTTGCAGTGAGCTGAGATTGTGCCACTGCACTCCAGCTTGGGCAACAGAGTGAGACTCTGTCTTAAGAAAAAAAGAAGAGATGGGGGGCAAACAAGAGTTGCCATAGGAACCAACATAGGTGGAGCTTGAAGATATAACTAAGTGAAAAACAGAGGATACAGAGTACAATATCTATGTTGTCGGATAATTCATTCAAAATATCTACATCAATACTATATGTTACTATGGAAGGAAATACATAATTACAGTAGCTACCTCTGTAAGGGGGCAGGAACCAGAATCTCAGGTGGCCAAAGGGGACTACAGTTATGTTCATATTGTTCCACTTTTAAGGAGAATGTATGCACACTTTACTTGTTTAAAGTATAATTTGAAAAGATTCTAATTTGTTTTCAGGCAATTATGCCACCTCTGTGCATTTGGCTGTGCTCAAATGTTTGTGCCCAGGGAGGGAGAACGTTTACTTTGTGTGTGTCTGCGAATCAAGCACAGTGATTAGTAAACAGGCTGAAATGGGATATGACAAAGCAAGGGCCAAACAAATAGGAGCAGAGGGCAACCTGTTCACAGTTAACAGCAAAGCCTGTAATATACCTAGGAATACATTCAACAAGAAATAGACCAGACTTTAACCAGGGAAAACCATAAAACTCACCTGTAACCCCAATAAAATCCCAGCAGAAATTTTCCCAAAACTTGAAAGGCTTATTTTAGAATTCATGATAGGACTAATATGCAAGAATGACCAAGGTAATTTTGCAAAAACAACAAAGAGGGTGAGATTTGTCCTGCTAGTTAGCAAAGCATATTATCAAGCTCAGGAGCAAACAAATAGATCAGTGGACCAGAAAGAGCCCTACTGGGATTTAGTATCAGACAAAGGTAGCAATTTTAAATTAGTGGGAAAATGATATAGAATTCTACAAGTGGTATTGGGACAATTACATATCTATTGTTGGGAGGATGAGGGGGAATTAAAGTTAGATCCTAAGATTCATGCATGCATATGGAATTTAGTTTTTGCATGTGGTAAAAAGGCTTAAATAGCCGGGCTCGGTGGTTCACACCTGTAATCCTAGCACTTTGGGAGGCTGGAGGGAGGCTGAGGCGGGGAGATCACGAGGTCAAGAGATTGAGACCATCCTGGCCAACATGCTGAAACCCCGTCTCTACTAAACATACAAGAATTAGCTGGGCATGGTGGCACGTCCCTGTAGTCCCAGCTACTCGGGAGGCTACGGCAGGAGAATCACTTGAATCTGGGAGGCAGACGTTGCAGTGAGCCAAGATCATGCCACTGTACTCCAGCCTGATGAAAAAGTGATAATCCAAAAAAAAAAAAAAAAAAAAAAAAAAGGCTTAAATACACACACACACACACGTATAAATGATAAATGTTAGAGAAGAAATACAGGAAAAATGCATAGGACCTTGATGCAGGAAAGGCTTTCTGAAATACAATGGCAAAGAAGACATAGAATTAAAATAGATATCAAAATTTAAAATTTCTCAAAAGACATACTACAATTAAATGACAAGAATCACAATGCAGAAAATATTTGCAATATGCATAAAGTATACAAAATACATAAAAAGCTTCTTAAAAAATCAATAAGGAAAAGACAACATACACTAAAAAAAAGGGTAAAAGATATGGACAAGTAATGCAGAGAAGGAACTATAAATGGACAGGCAATACATAGACTTCAGCCATTCTGATAATTCAGAAAAATGCAAACTAAAACAAGATACTATTTTTCTCCCCTCCAGATTGGTTAAAATGTAAAACCTGGAGATGGTCTGGAGAAACGGACACACATTTCTAAGTATCGGCTCCAGAGATACTTAGAACACTTGTACATGAGCAAAAGGGGCATATAGAATGATGCTGTTATAGGTTTGTCTTATTGATATAATACTGGAAGCGTTTTAATAAGCAACAACTAAATAAATCATAGCACAATCAGTTCTGGTTGCCAGCAGCCAGCTGAAAGGGGCAGTGGAGCCAGCTGTGGCAGGCGACGTGCAACATGAAGAGAGTCCCGTAGGGCGCCCTGAGCTCAGGAGTAGCACCTCCAGTGTGTACACCACCACATCTATGCAAGCAAACAAAAAACAACAATAGAACACAGGACATGTTTCAATGTGCATAGGAAAACATTTTGGATCAACAGCAAATGCCTCATAGCAGCTACTTCTAGAGTGGGGGGCCTGAGGCCAGGCTGGGGAGGCCAGTAGAGACTTCTTTACCTGAAATACTCTAATCTTATTTAAAGGAAAATGTATTCATGTATTACTTGCATAATTAAAATTTAATTCAAAAATTCTAATTCATTTTCAGCTAATTAGCTCTGATTTACATGTGTGCTGTGTTTTCATTTGTGTGTCCAGGGACAAAGCACAGTTGCTGTGTGTGTGTCTGTGAATGAAGCATAGTGATTAGTAAACTGATTAAAATTTGGAAAGCAAAATCAAAAAAAAGGAAAGTTTTTCCACTCACAAAAGCAGCAAAACTAATAAGGTACTCAGGAATAAACCTATTAAGAAATGTGAAAAATCTTTATGACAAAAGCCACTAACCTTTATTAAAATGCATTAAAAACAAAATAACATAAATACAATTCTGATTAAAAGGAGACAGACACCATGTTCACAGACGGGAAAAACTGATGTTCTAAGGATGTTAATTTCTTCTTTAATGCAATTCTTCTCAAACTTCCAACAGATATTTTGTTCATGGAACTTTGACAAACTGATGATAAAATGTACCTGAAAAAGTAAATGTGCAATATGACCAAGACGATTTTTAAAAAGAATAAGGGGCTGGGTGCGGTGGCTCACGCTTGTAATCCTAACACTTTGGGAGGCCGAGGTGGATCACTTGAGGTCAGGAGTTCGACACCAGCCTGGCCAAGACGGTGAAACCCCATCTCTACCAACAACATACAAAAATTAGCCAGGCATGGTGGCATCTGCCTGTAGTCCCAGCCACTCAGGAGGCTGAGGCAGGAGAATCACTTGAACCTGGGAGGTGGAGGTTGCAGTGAGCAGAGGTTGCACCACTGCACCCCAGCCTGGGCGACAGTGAGACTCCGTCTCAGAAAGAAAAAAAGGAATAAAGGCCTTGGTGAGAGGGGTGGAGTGCTTCTCTCAATAGGCCATAAGACACTTTATAAAGCTTTGCTCATTAATATGTACCATTAGCTCAGAAATAGACAAATAGATCAACAGAACTGGAGCCTGGACATAGGGAATTGAGAGAAAAGGTGGTGTTGGAACAATAAATGGTGCTTAGCAAACTGGCTATCTATTTGGAAAAAGAGCAAATTAGAGCTCTGTGTCACACCATACATGAAATTACATTTCAGATGGGTTAAAGATTTAAACATTTCAAACAACTATAGATGTTTTAGATGTAAACACACAACGTATATATGCTGTGGTGGGGACCTGATTTCATCAGCACAGTGCAATAGGACACTTAAGCACCTGGTAGGGTTCCAGGCAGACCTCAGCTCCCACCTTTGGCAAGGGCCTGCCGAGCATCTCCATCTGGACCTCACAGACTCCACTCCCTCTTTCTCTCCAGCTCCACCTGGTCCTGGGAAGAGGGACTGCCATACCGGATGGACTGAGGTCTGAAGCCAGCTCCTGCCGCTTGTGCTCTGTGTCAATAAGGCATCTCTTCCTCTGGCTTCCAGTTCCTCCTTTATGAGTAGGTGACGAGGTAACGCTCCATTTCTTGTGGGGAAATGTGAAGCTCGTATGAGATGATGAATGTGAGCATAGATAAATGGCATCGAGCTTACAAGGATGAGGGGAGCAGATACCTCTACTTTTTCTTGACCCACACCCCATAACCCCTGCTACACAAGACTTAATGGCCAGTTCTTCTTTGTGGCACTGTAACTTCTGGATAATTGTCATAGATTCTTTTTGGTCAAAAGAAGTTTGAACATTGACTTCTGACATTTGATTCCAAGGCAGAAAATACTGATTCGGCACCCAAAAGCTTACTACCTGTTGCTAGGTGCTGAGAAACACACAAACTAGTAAGACACGATCCCAGCCACAAGACAAGACAAGACTGGTGTGAATTAGAACTATAGTTGGTACACAGGTCAGATAAAAGCTCCCAAAAGAACATGGAGATCAAGTTACTCTCTAAAAGGTACATAATTTTGCCCCATTCAGTCAAATATACGTTATTCCCCCAAACTAATTTATCCACCTCCACAGTTGATCCCAGCCCCTTTGGGAGCTCATCTCACTAATTGTCTTCATCCCTAATGACTCAGCCACTGAGGTGCCTTACCCTCAGAATGGTCATCTGCCAGCATTGCTCCCTCCTTTAAGATTAAGATATAAACACCCTGGATCTTGCTCCTTCTTTCCTTAATCGACTTCCACCCCAACTGCTCTGGCAGATTCTCAGAGGTCACTTGGGTTGCCAATCAGCAGGGCCACCATGCTGCCCAGTTCCAGAGGAGCTCAGGGATCGCCTGGTCTTCCTGACCTCTCTGCATACACCCACTGCTGACCACCTCGTCTTTCTGCTGATACACCTCCCGGCTCTTTCTTTTCAGTGCTCTCAGAGGATTCCTCTTCTCTTTTCTAATCTCTGAATGTTGGTGCTCCTTGGGCTTGATTTCATTCTCCTCAGCCATCCTCTGGCCACAAAATGCCCCAGACGCCTGTCAACATCTGGATCCATATTTCCATTTGGGAGCCCCCAGAGCTCTGGACTGGTCTCCGGAATTTCTCACCTTGTGCTCTGGAGCTGTGCCTTCTGCCATTTCTTCCCCATCTCCATGGGGATGTCTCAGCCATTACCACCATACTTGGGTCTACCTTACAGACCTGGCCCCTTTCCAGGGCTCTCAGATCAGAAAATGGCGCTGCCACCTCACCAGTAAGGCAAGCCAGAAGCTCAGGAGTCATCCTGAATGCTGTCCTCTTCCAGCCCCTCTTCATTCCATCCAGAATATGCAGATTGTGTCCAAATCCTGTCCACCACTAACCAGAATATGCAGATTGTGTCCAAATCCTGTCCACCACAACAAAGCTTCCAAACTTGCCTAAGTCTACCCATGCTGCCTTAATAATTTCTCCACAGAACAGCCAGAGTGTCAGGCAGATTACAGCCACACACCAGGGCAGGTCACCTCCCCTGCTTCCCTCGCTCTCAGGAGGCTGGCAGCTCAGCCCTGGTCTCCAAAGCTCTGCATAGCCAGAACTGCTTGCCGTCTAGTCTCACTTCTCCTTCCTCCCTAGGCAGGCTCTTTGCTCAGAATGCTTTCCAATTTGCTTTGTCCAGTTAACTTTGTTCCCTTCTTCCTATCTTGGTTTGGAGGATCATCTCTTCAGGGAAGCCCCCCAGAGTCAGATAAGGGCAAGTCCCCTTGTGGCACACCCTCCAGTACTCAGTACCTTTCATTCAGAGTGCCTATCAATGCTGGAAACTGTACATTCATGTATGTGATTATCTGATTATGTCTTTCTCCCCTACTACCATGCACGCACCATGAGAACAGGGATTCTGACTATTTCAATTCATTCACCCAAGTATCCATGGTGCTAGGCACACTGCTGGGCTGGGCACATGATTAGGTGCTAAAAGAGAATGATGTGGAATGTATCAACTTTAGTATTAAATAATGGATGCTTAACACTTTGGGAGCTGAACCCATAAACCTGCTCATCTTTCCTAGCCTCAGCCTCCCAGCCCCTATCCTTCATGTCTCAAAATCTTCCTTCTGGACTTCTTAGAGGACTCAGTGACAGATCCATGTCCTCTCACATCTCACCATTACTCCAGCTTAGGCCATCATTCCCTCAACATGCTCTTATGAAGGCCATCCAAACTTACTAATCATGAAATCCAAAGGAAAAATTCTCTATATCTTATTGGAATTCTCTGCGGCATTTGACAGTGTTGATTACTTTCTCCTTGAAACGCTTCCGTACCTTGGTTGTCATGGCAACCCACTCTCCTGGTTGTTTGTCGCATCTCTCAGGCCCTTCCTTCTCTTTCTCCTTTTTCGCCTGCCCATACCTTGATTGGTTCCTCAAATGTCATGGTGACTCAGGATTCTGCCCTGGGCCGTCTCCCATTTTCTCTCTACACTCTCTCTCTGGTGATCTCACTTATGTTCAGGGTCCTCATTACTCTGAGTGGGGACATCCTGGGCTAGTGCTTCCAGCTGAATATCTGCCTGAACCCTAGACACCAGGATCCAAGTGTCTGCTGGGCCCCACTTGGCTGTGTCAGAGTCCACTATCTTGTCCCTCAAACTGGCTCACCTTGCTGTGTTCCCCACACCAGGGCGCCCCCTCCACCATCCACCAAGGACTCCAGTCAAGACACATGGGGCTGGGCACAGTGGCTCATGCCTGTAATCTCAGCACTTTGGGAGGCCAAAGTGGGAGGACTGCTTGAGCCCTGGAGATGGAGAGCAGCCTGGGCAACTTGGTGAGACCCTGTTTCTACAAACAAACCAACAAAAACCCAACAAAACAAACAAACCAAACCAAGACACATGGGAATCACCTTTGGCTTGAGCTTCTCCTCACTCTCACAGATAATCACTCACTAATTATTTCTGGTTTTTATCTACCACAAGTTCTGATCTCTGTCCTCCCCACTGGTCTAGTTCAGGCCTTTCCGTCTCTTACCTGGAAGTCTCCCGCTTCTGAGCTGGCTACTTCTTCTAACGGATATCTGGGAGTTTTGGCTTTTAAGCATGATTATTCTTCCCTGAAGCCCCTTATTATTTTTTAGGAAATTTCTCATCTTATGTGGCTGTGGTGGGACTTGGGCTGTTCCCTCACATGGAAGCCATGAAGGTCCCTCCTCTAGGTCCTGCCTCTTACCACTCTGGTCCTATCAGGGTGGCACAAGGCCCAAGCCTCTCTCTGGACTTTGGCTTCTGTCCAAATAGGGAAGAAATAGAATTCTTTGATGTCTAGGCAATACCACCAAATAGAACTGCTACGGTTGCGGCAGGGTGGGTGGAGCAAAAAAAAGAAAATAGAACTGCCACGGAGACCCTGAATATCACATTCAAGCCAGTGACCCGAGCCTTATCTACTTCATTGCGTCCTGGATATTGTCACGAAGTCTTTTTGATACAAAGAAAAATTTCTGAATTCCCATTTTAGACAATGGATTTCAAGCAGAAAATAATTATTCTCCCCCTACCTAGCTGGCTGCCTGTTGCTAGGTGCTGAAAGGTATGAAAAAAATGGGAAAGACATGGCCCCAGCCATGAGGCAGATGAAACCAGTGCTAATTAGAGCTGGAATCGGTACCCAGAGGGCAGAGAAAAGGCCTCCTGAAGAACCTGGAGATTAGGTTACTTGCTAAAATGTACAAAATTTACTTTTGTCCCTTTCCACCAACACAGCTAATCCCTTCACCTCTACACTTAATCCCAGCGCTCCCGGGCCCCTCACTGCCCAGCCCTGCTCTTCCAACTGGGCTTGCACAGCTTCCTCCCTCCCAGGTCTCCTGGAAGAATCAGCTCCTTCCTGGACCCTCTGCCTGCTCCGGCTCCCTCTTCCTCCTCTCTCAGCCAGACCCAGTTCATTCCCCACACACCAAGAGGGACTTCTGCCCCTTGACCAGAAGTTGCTGTGACAAAAGTCCCCAAAGGCCAATCTAGGAGATGCCTGAGCCTCCACTGACCTTTGTGAATATGACCCACCAGTGGCCGCTGTCTTTCTGGGAACTCTCCTCCCTGGGCTTCTAGGAACCCCATGTTTTTGGTCTTCTCCTCTGTCCCCTCCTTCTCAGTGTCCTCAGCAGGACCCTTCTGTACCCATTCCTAAAATGTCACGAACTCTTTTCTGGCCTTGTCCTTCTTTGAGTGCATTTCTGGTTCATCTATTCCTGTTGAGATGTGCACACTTCTTTGGTAAGCTCCTAACAGGCACATACACTTTCCTACTTGATGCCAGCTACGGTCAAGGTCACCAATGCACATTTTCCTTCCTTGCCCACCCTTGCCCTTTGCTCCTGCCTCTGACTCAGACAGGCAGGAGGACTCTAGGTGATAGCCTTTTGGACTGCCCCATCACATCTATCCTTACGTCATCTCAGTCCAGATCCAGCTCAGAAATTGTCCCGTGGCCCAAACCATTACTGTAGCTGCTTCTCCCTGAGAGGTGGCCATGCTGCCTGCTTTCTTTGCCTTTTCATTTTCCTCTGCCTAATCTCTCACAGGAAACTGCTCTTGATGAGGGTCTCTACATCCAGTGGGATCTCAGTCCCCATCTAGTTGGCCTTTCTCTTGTGTCTGCTGCCAATTCTCTTTTGGAAACATTCCGCATCCCCAGGTTTCCATGCCAACACAGGCTGCAGGTGCTCTATGTCTCTTGGACTTCTTTTTCACCTTTGTGGGCTCCCCTCTCTCTGTCTGCCTCTTAAATGGGAGCAAACTCTTGTTCCTGGACACCCTCTCTTTTCTTAGCTGGCATGTTCTCCTGGAGCCAGTTCACCGAAGCCCATGGCTACAAGCACCATAGTCTCAACCCAAATTTCTTGTCTAAATCTCCTGCTGGGATGCAGACCCTCTATCTAGCTCCTTGCAGGCCACCTCCTCCTGGATGCCCAACTCTGACTCAACTTGTCCAAAATTTAGCTCAATAATTTTCTCTCAGCCCCAAAACCTGCTCTTTTTCCTGGGTGTTCTTCCTTTCACCCAGTTACTCAAGATGAAAGAGGAAAGGTATCCTTTACTCTCTTTCATTAGCACCAGCAACCTACCAGTCAGCAGATTCTCCCAGTTTCACCCCCTGGATCTGACCACTTCCATCTCTTGGCTCCTACCCTTATCCTTCCTGGACCCCACCTGGTCCAAGGGAATCATCTCCTTTCTGGCCCTCATACCTCTAAATTTCTCCACACAACTAATCACCCTAAAAAAGAAATTCTACCATGGACCTGCTTGCAGTGAATGCTTCAGGGGCTCCCTGTTGTAACTGAAGACCCAAATCTTGAATTAGACATACTAGCACTATGTGGCCTGGTTCTGCTTTCTCCACCCCAACCTCTCATTTCGTGCTTCAGCAACCCCCAGCTGTCTACGAGTTCATCCACAATGCCGCTCACCTCTGCCTCTGCCTTCTACTTGAATAACTCCTACCCATCCAGTCACCTCTTCTAGGAACCTCCTTGGATATTCCCATAAAATTTCACACCTGCACCACCAACCCTAGCTGCCCCATGCTACCATGTCCCAGGCATAGCTCTGGCCTTCTCCTTCCTATGTATCTGTGTGTCTATGTGTCTTTCTTACCTCTTTGTACTCCCAAGGAAAGGGATATTTATCTTCGTGTGTGTGTGTGCGCACACATATATATTTTTATAGATACAGGGTCTTGCTATGTTGCCCAGCCTGGTCTTGAACTTCTGAGCTCAAGCAACCCTCTTGCCTTGGCCTCCTAAACTGCTAGAACTACAAGCGTGAGCCACTGTGCCTGGCCAATATTTTAAAACCTAGCATCGTGCCTGACACCAAGTAGACATTCAATAAATGTTGAATCAAGTTACAGGCTACTTACCGTCTCTTAAAACTTCTCTCTTCTTTCCAAGAAGTGTACGCAATTCACATTCCCCCAGTAGTGTGTAACAGTACCTACTCCACTGTATCCTCATCAACACTGGGTATTCTTAAATTTTTTCCCCTGATTTGTTAGGGAAAATTTGTATTTCCTTATTGTTTTCATTGTTGATCTTTGGTTATTAGTGAAGCTGAATATTTTTTCAACAAGTTTTTCAGTCAATTCCATTTCCTTTCCTATAAACTCAATTCAGGTGACTTACACACACTTACCTGTTTTTCTTTTACTATTAAAGTTTTGGGTGTGTTCTTTTATACTTCAAGAATCTGCAACCCTCTGCTTTTTGGTTTGTGATATTACTTGACTTTGAAAATATTTTGTTTTAATGTAGTCAAATTGGTTGGCCTTTGCCTTCTTGATGTCATCTTGTTGCTTTTTAGCTTAAATGGGCTCCCCCATTCAGTCACTTTTTAAGTATTCCTTTCCCCACTGGTTTTTAATGGGTTCAATTTTTCTTTTGACCTTCTAAAATAATTTCTGAATTTGGGTATGTGCTCTGAAGTTGGAACAGACTCTTTCTCTTTGTATTGAATCAACGGTCCATGCCTCAATTTTGGGTAACCCTTCCACTCTTGGCTCTGTCTCTGAGCTTAGCTATTCCTGGCTGATTGTGGCACTTATGGTCACAGCCTTCTCAGAGCACATACCAGCAGAGCAGGGAACTGGAAAGCTACAGGAAGGTATGATTCCAGGCACAGTGACAGTGAAATACATGGAGGTGTTTAAGGGATGGAGCAGAAAGCCTTTCTGGAAGCCCTGATAGAAGAGTATGTGGAAAGATGGGTCACCTGCCTTGCCAATGTGAATGGCTAAATCTAGCTGGCATCCACCTGTCCTGGAGGCTTCCAATTCTGCAAGGAAACATTACTCAGGGGTCCCAAGAGACAAAGTGCCCACCCCATTCCTCACCTGCACCAACCTACCTGTATAGACCCTGTCAGCACATTTCATCATCAGCAGAAAAATCATCTCAGCCAGCTCCTGCCAAATTTGTCTTCCGGGGGCTGTGGCCATCATCACGATTCCTCCAGGCTCCAAGATGAGGACTTGACCCAGAACCCGGGGTCTCCATGCTCCTTGTTCAATTACTGCTCTAGGCACCAGGGTATCTGAGGGTGATGCTAGAGCTGGAAGGGAACTGTGGAATTATCTAATGCAACTACCTCATTTTACAGATGGGGAAACCAAGGCCCAGCGAGGGGAGGTGACTCACAGCCACCCAGCAAGTGAGTGGAAAGCATCCTTGCTGGGAGAACTCAGTGTGAGGACTTCGCTCATCAAATCTTGACCATAAAAATATTTGGACCCTGGGTTCTAAAATAATTACACGGTGAACTTCTATATTGTTCAGGAAAGTGGCATATTGTGTAAGTATATCGTTCAAGACAGTGAAGTCAGAGGAGGACAGGCCTATTTGCCAATTCTTTCTGGAAGACCTGAAGTTTGTTCTCACCTCTGAAAAATAGGGATAATCAAGAATCCAAACTGATAGAAGCAAACTCACCCAACAGACTGAGGTTAAGTCTATACAGGTCCTCAAACCTTCAAGACCCTAAATGGGGAATACCATGAGTATGTGAGGCCCCTCCTGCCAAAAATAAATAAATAAATTAAATAAATAAATTAAAAATAAAAAACACCCTTGTAAACTGTGCCCATAGGAGAGGTTGGTTATCCTAGTCCTGAACACCATGTAGGTATCAATTCTCAGTACTCTAGGCAGCCCCACTTAACTGGCCAAGGATGAATTCTGGCCTTCATCTATCATCTTTTTCTTTTCTTGTTGAGACAGGGTCTCACTCTGTTGCCCAGGCTGGAGTGCAGCGGCATGATCTCGGCTCACTGCAGCTCTGCCTCCCCGGTTTAAGCGATTCTCATGCCTATCACCCAAGTAAGTGGTATTACAGGTGCACACCACCATGCCCAGCTAATTTTTTGTATTTTTAGTAAAGACAGGGGTTTGCCATGTTGTACAGGCTAGTCTTGAACTCCTAGCCTAAGGTGATCTATGCGTACTGGCCTCCCAAAGTGCTGGAATTATAAGTGTGAGCCACAGCACCCAGCCACTTCTCTCATCAATAGCTTAACAATGGTTATTTTTCCTCTTTAATTCCCCATTTCAGTTGTTTATTTCACCCCAGCAAATATTTATTGAGCATCTTCCAGTGATGGCTTCAGGACAGATGAGGTCACCTGTTGAGTGCTAAGCCTCCCCGGTTTGGGTGGGTGGGTCGTTGCATGCTTGCTATCCAAGACTAAGCCCCCACCTGTCCACAGAGTGCCGTCCACTCCAGGCCACTTTGGACACAGGCCATCATTTATCCCTGTTTGCTGTTGGCCTTTATCTTCTGAATGTCATTTCATTGCTTTTCAGCTTAGAGGAGGTCCTCCACTCAGATACTTGTTCAACATTTTATTCCTTTCCTCCTCATTTTTAATGGGCTCATATCTCCTATTTCACGTTCAAAAATAGCCTTTTTCTTCCCTGGTCCCTTCCCTCTCTGAAAAGTGGTGTGTCCCAGACTTCCAGTCCTATCTGAGCACCGGGAGCCTCCCTGGTGCCTTTGCCCCAGCTCCCTAACTGCAGGCAGCCCTCCACCTCCTTCTTCTACCTTCCCTCACAACCACAGGGAAGACAAGGACAGTGGTGAAAGTGAGGCTCTGGAAGATGACCAAATGGGGCACAAATCCCAGCTCTGCCCCCCATCTTGGGCAAGTGGCTTCATCTTTTGAAGCTCTTCTGTATAGTGGGCAAAACCATGTCAACTCTAGGATGTTCTCTGAAGATTTCAGAAAGGTATTGTTGACAAAATGCTCATCAGGGCCTGATCCAGAAAAGCACAGGTCAAATATTAGCTAAATCAAAAAAGAACAATCCAAACAGGTCACTTCAACTTATCCGTCTCTTTCCTTTCATAGTTGGAAGAGGTGATCCGTTCTCTCATCTCCACTTCTTCCTCTCATTATCTTCTCTTCCCATGGTGATGTGATGTCTGTCTCCATTGCTCTGCCGACCCCAATGTTGATGACAAGACCTCCTAACTGACCAGCCCAACTGCCTCTTCTTGGTCGTCTTGCTGGTGCTGCTTACCACAAGAGATTTCGCATTCCTTCTCAAAACCCCTCCCTCCACACCTTCTCTCTGGGCAATCTCCTGGACTCTCATATGACATGGGCCATCTCTTCCGGGAGGACAGGTGGGCTCATCTGGCTGGGCACCTGCAGAAGCAGAGCAGGAACACCTAGGGGAAGGTGGGAACCAGACTGAAATGCTCTCCTCCATTAGCAGAGAGAATGCCATCCTCTAGGCAATAGGGAAGGACAAAGTTAAGCCAAGAGCCACAGAAGATGACTTAAGCTGGTAAAGATGGCCAACGGTGGCCATTTGGTTGATGGGTTGAAAGGGACAAGATTGGAAGCAGAGAGACATCTGGTATGACTGTTCAGAAAGAGATGGATTAAAAGAATGAAAAGAAGGAGATGAATATGGGAAAGATCAAGGGACTGGAGAGACAGGACTAGAGGTGCAGTGGTGTCATCATGACCAGGGATCAGGAGGCCCAATCCAATCTTTCTGGTTTTGAACATCACGCATACTGCATGCCCAGATTGTTAGGAGGGCACAGCTGCCAGAGCTATTAGTCACAGTAGCTGTGGTGTGTGCTATGCGCCTGTGGTCCCCAGTTCCTGTCAGTACAAAATGGAGCCATATGGCATTCATAAAAATGGCTCTGAGGGTGGAAATAAGAACTGGATCCTATTTGGCCAGTAAGTAAAAACAAACAAAACCAAAAGCCAACCACCAAAGAGCAGCCCCCAAATGGCCCAGCCCATCTGTGAATAGTAGTCTAACCCCCACAGTATTGCAGCTGGGATCTGGGGGTTGGACTGAGGCAGGTTTTTCCTCAGAGTGATCTGAGGGAATAGGACCAAAGGACTTAAATCTCAGTGATGTGCTCAGATGGGTGTGTGTGGCAGTGAGGCAGGGCTGCAGGGAGTTCTCAGACTGTGACTCTAAAGAAGACACTCATGATCTAGAAGGGGAGGAGAAGATGGAAATGGAAAATGAGCAATGCAGAGGACCACCTAAGTATATGGTCAGAGTTCAGGAATCAAAGGCCACCCTGGCCTAACTGTGAACTCTTGGGCAAGTTGGAGAAACCTCTCAGCAGAGCTTCAGTCCACTCCCTGTGAAGCAGTGGTCCACACTCTACACTCCTGCCAGTTTACCTGCCTGCCAGCCTATGGGGAGACACTCATAAAAGTTGGAAAGCTGGGGAGTGCCATATCCAGGGTAGATAGTGCCATACCCAGGGTTAGGGTGTGAGAAGAGTAGAAAGGGGGAAGCAGAGGGAATTCCCTTCAGCTTACCAGTGACTCAGGAGCCCACCTACATCCAGATCTTACAGGGTGTCTACCACCTGGAGGGGCTACTCCTAAACCACATGTGGGCTGCTGCCACAGCGAGGATGCCAGGCTATGTAACCCTTTACAAGGTTCTCACATATCTTTGTCCAAAATACTAGTCTGGAGGCTGGAAAATAATCTCTGTTACTTCAGAGTTGCCAAGAGATTTGGGAGGCAAACTGAATTCCTTTCCTTCTAGGAAAGACTAGGTCACCCAATTACTTACGGACTCTTAGCAACTGAGCCACCTATCCATCTAGCCACCAGGTCAGCCAACCAGCATGTACCATGGCAGGTCTGGTCAGGCAGGTTTTGTGCTTGGTAAAGGAATGAAGACTAAGCCCTTATCTTCAAAGGTTGTGCAGGGCCTTGATGTCCAAGCCAAGGGACTGGAACCATATGGAATTACTGAAGGGCTTTGTCTGTCTTTCCTGCCTCATAGACCCTTCCATGTCTTATTTGGCTCTAAGCTGAGATTCTTGACAGTTCTGCACCCAAGAGATTTAAAGTTTATTTTTTTAATGCAAAAGATCTTTTGATTAAACACTTGTCTTAATACCCTTTCAATCACTATCTCTAAGACTAAAATAACAAGGATAAATGTCACTGATGTTTCACAGAAGACAGCTTTGGAAATGTTAAAGACTTCTTGGTCCAGCCCCCTCCTTGACTTATAAATGGGGAAACAGGCCTAGAGAAGAGTAAGGAGAGCAAGGCCACATGGTTCCCTGCCCCCTCCTTGGAGGGTCACCACTATCAGTGTGGGGCACGAGGCTGGCAGAGGGTTAGGCTTTGGAAGAGGTGTTGAGCTGTCAAAGTATAGGCTCTACACAAGCTGTCCAGGAAAAGGAGTGAGAAGCCAGAACCACCCAGAGGATTAGTCTTTGGAGAAGGGTCATATCTGACCCTTTGGGATATTTGACAAAGTACTCTCAAACATATGCCTGTTCTGATTCCTCTTTGGGAGGAGGCTAGACAGACAGGGATTATTCTCCAAGAGAGGGAAATCCATGGAGGGTTGCTGGGCAAGCTGGTGGCTAAGTAGGGACTCAAACTGAGGACTCTGGTCTCCTAGAAAAAAAGCTACACCTTAGTGTTTTCCTTTTTAGGATACTGCCTCTTCAGAGAAAGTAAAAAAATGATTAATGAACTCACACAGACATACTGAGATATGGTCTCCCCAATAATCTCTCCCTAACTCCACTAAAGCCTTAATGACATGGTATTATCTTCCCACAAGAATGACTCAGTGCCCTCCCTCCTGCTGATCTGAGTTCCTCAAGAGGGCATGGTCTTATTCTGCACCAGCTTCTCAGAGCTTGGAAAAGAGCCTGGCAAATGTTCCTCATGTGAATGAATGAGTGGGAGAGCTGGAGGATCAGATCATATCCCTAACGGGCTGCAGCTTAGTAAAGGCCAGTGGCAGGGGGCCATAAAACAGAGGAAATAACATTTGTGGAGACTGTGCCTTGAGGCAGATGCTGTGGTGGTGGTAGGTCTCAATTTGATGGGTGAGGTGCAGTCACAAAGGCAGGGCGTAAGGCCTGGGGCTCCTTGGATCCTTGCACCAAGCTTCTTCAGTCCTTCAAGTCTATCTGGGCCCAAGCTCTGAGGCCTTTTCCAATATCCCAAAGGGAGACCCAGGGCTTCTGTCTGAGGCCTTCAGTTGCTGCTTAGCCAGGTTCTCTTCCTTACCTCAAGCCTGCTCTACAATCGAAGTTTTTCTCAACATACTTCATTCTCCCCCTGAAGCCTGGCAGATCAAACTCTGTTCTTCCAGGAACTTTCAGGAAGATACTGGGGAGGGAGGGTTGCTGGGCTGACACTGGCCAAGCCCCCCAGGCAGGAGCATCTTCCATCAAGGAGAGCACTTCTTCAGTCATTCCTCTTTTCAGAACGGTGGTCCTTTCACACATTTTGGTGGGTTAGGGAGTAAGCTGTACACTGGCTGCTAGGAGACAGGGTTCTGGCTCTGCCCACTGAACGGACACAGGTGACATCTCTTCTCTGGCCTCCTTTCCTGCAGCTATTTGACAGGAATTGGCTTTCCTTCTAACATCTTTCACTGCTTCCTCCTCCCCAGCCTGCCCTTTCTCCTACCGTCCCTTCCTCGTCCACACTCACTCCTTAGGTCTACTTCTCCCCGATCCCAGTGATCTAGAGAAGGCAGTAGCTCTCTCCGTGGCCCTGCTCCTTTCACCACTCAAATGCTGTCCTGTTCCTTCCTGACAGAATCCCATCTTAAAGGCTGTTCTGACTGGGTTACTCCCCAACTCCCATTAGATCCTTGTTTGTGATGGCTCCCAGCCAATTGAAAATGAATAGTTCTCAGGACTGAGTTTTGGGGCCTGCCATCAGCATTTCAGCCTTAGATTCCCTTTGTATCTCCCAACAGTTCTCTGGCTTTAGGCAGACTGACTTCTTTATCCCCAAAAGCCTTTTTGGCTTCTGATTCTAGGGCAGCCAGATAGTGGTGGTCCTTCCTTTTACTTTCATCCCAGTCTCTTTATTCTATAAGCAGAGATGCTTGATTAGATGGTTAATATATATATATCATTTATTACTTCACTGCTCAAACCTTTATACTTGCTCCTCAGGGCTCCACCTGAAGGTCAATCCTTCCAGGCCTACATGAGGTCCCCTCTTAGACCCTCTCTTCTAGGAGCTGACACAGTCCATACTTGTGTATCGCTGGCATTATCTGCTCAATGCCGTGCCCTTTCCCATTAGCCTGGAGGGCTCCCTGATGGCAGGAACTGTCTACCCTGTAGTCCCAAGGCTTATTCCTGCATGGAATTCTGACAAATACCTGCCAAATAATTGACACTGCAGGCCTCCTTGGGAGACAAAAGGAGTCCTCATGAGCCATGCCCTCTAGGAAGTCAGTCGCTACAGAAGGGAAAGTCTGCCGAACACTAGCAGTAGCACTCAACAGAAGGCTGAGTGAAATGATCCAGGCAAGTAGTTCTCCTGGGAGAGGAAATCCAGGAAAGCTTCCTTACAGAGGAAATACCTAGGCTCACATGGTACACTGACTACAGCATGAGGCACATGCTATCCTGAAAGTGCACTGCCACCTACTCAGAGCCCAGCTACCATCCTCAAATGGGTCCAGGGAGACCCTAGATCTTGGGAGAAAGAACTCCCAGGATATTAGGACTAGAAAAATCGTGCTCCAAAGACCATATTTTACCTATATGGAAACTGGGGCCCAGAGCAGGGCAAGGACCAGTTCCTAAAGAAGCCTAGACTTGGGCCTCGTGGCATCTTGTGGTTACTAGGCACCACGTGGGCAATCATTTCATACGAGGAGCCACAATGACCAATGGAATTACACAGCATGTTTTTCTAAGGCCTGCTGCCCCTACTCTTCTCCAGAAAAGATATCTACTTTTCATTTTCCTAAAAGGCAGTTCAGGAAGAGGGGACGGGTACCTGGCAAGGTAGGAAGCATTGTGGGGCAACAGAATGCTGATTTGGCAGTCACTTTGGGGAGGGGTGGGCTGCAGGCTCCCTGCTGGAAAGGGCCACAAATCTTTCAGAGGGAGGCCTGTTTGTGACTCTTAAGCAGGCTTGACCTAAAACAGAAAGCTGCTTTCTGAGGAAGAGCAAAATAAGCAATAATCTTGGCTTCATTTATCATCCAGGTGCCACCACAGGAGAGTAGGGACACAAATGCCTTTTTTTGTTTGTTTGTTTTGTTTTTGGAATTTGCAATTGTCTATTTTGTTAAGTCTCCCCATTAGGCTACAGTCATGAGCTCCTGGAGAGTCAGGCCTGAATCTTGCCCCTGAAATCCCCGGCAAGCCTAGTACAGGGTCTCAACGTTTGTTGAACAAACCATCCTTTCCAGGTATGACTCCTCAGCTTGTTAAGACTTTGCAGAACCATGAAATCTATCCAGAAACCCAGAAAAGAAGAATTCAGAGATAAAAGCACAAAAGAACCAGATAAGAAAATTACCCAGCAGATATGATCAATACAAGTTTGGTTCTTTGAAAATATCTCTAAAATAGACAAATCTTTGGCAAGTTTTGATCAAGGGAAAGCATCAATAAGCAACACCAAGAATGAAAAAAGAGATAAAGTGACAATGGAGAGACTTATGTGAACAGGAGAAAATCACACTCAATTTTATAGCAGTAAGTTTAAAGCCTAGTTAAAACAGGTGATTGTCTATGAAATTACCAAAGCCCTTCACAATTGTGGCTCAATAAAGCCTCACAACAGCCCTGTGCCTTGGACAGGCAGTACTCCCACTGTGCT
Organism: Sapajus apella; assembly: GCF_009761245.1. Lineage (NCBI taxonomy): Eukaryota > Metazoa > Chordata > Mammalia > Primates > Cebidae > Sapajus > Sapajus apella. The sequence continues at coordinate 5,884,833 of NW_022436973.1, read as the reverse complement.
TTCTAGAAGGAGATTCAGAGGTGAACACCCAGCACAGGGCCTGACAAACTAGCCTACACTGTCTCAAAGGTCATGGCCATGGAGCACGTGCATATCTATGACATGGAACCATACCACTCTTGCACTTCTGGTCATTCACCTTACGTCCAGCTGGTTGGACAGCCAGTCTTATTTATTTTTCCACTTGAAATGCCATAAGGGGTTTCACTTTATTTTTACTTCAAAAGCAGCACCATAAAAATCCTTGATGATTAGAGCTCCAGCTGTCTTAAGTTGTTTGTCAAGGGATCGGTTACTCAAATCTCCTATGGAGGGAAACAATTTCAGGCGAGAAGCCATGGGAGCTGAGAAACGCAAATGTCTCATCTCTGAAAACTTTCAGACTCCCTCCTGTTCACCGCCTGGCCTGTCCCCTGCTCCCCCTCCCCCACCCCACCATCTGCTCTCCAGAAAGCAGATCAAATTTTCGGGCTAAGGTACTCTGGCGCCAAGGACTCAGCCCCTCCATGCTTCCCCCTGCCCCCCACCAACTCCGAAATCCAATACCACGACCCAAATGGACTGCAGCCACATAAAACCACAAAGTAAAGTTTATAAAGCTTTATTAAACATTTCAAACAGCTGTGCAACGAACACACCAAATAAAAGCTCTAGAATAGCAGTCCAAACGTTTCACAAGTATGGCCTCACAGTCCCATTCCGTAGATGGACTGCCTCCAGTTCTGTTCTCTGCCTGGCCCTTCTCCCTTTCCCCTCAGGCAAGAGAGAGATGGATGGATCAGACCGAAAGGACAGACATGCTGATCTCCAGTAGGTAGGGACCAGGAGAGAGTCTCGTTTGCCAACACTTGTTACCGAAGCGCAGAAAAAGCAGCAAGTGACAGTCACAAAGTCTTCCTGGGTATTCTTCATAATGTACAGTCTATATGCGCAGGAACGGAGAAGCTCCTGGCAGGAGGATGATGGCCACTGCTCCTCTCTGTCTTGTCTGAACCACCTCGGAGTCCAGTGTGCTGGTCACTCTGCAATCCCCATGCTAAATAAAACTGTAGCGGCACCTACTATATATAGCTAGCTATTGCTAAACCTCAAAATCAGAAAACGTTTGATAAAGCTTCTTTAAAAGGAATATACACATGTATTTGTACACACACACACGCACACACAGGGCACACCAAAAAATATCCAAACATCAAGGGGATCATGGCTGTTATGAAACACACAGGTACTCGCCCATTCACTCAGCTGGGGACTGCTAGAACTACGTGAACACACCATACTTCAATGCTGAAGAGCATGCACGGGAAGACACAATGAGGCCCCCCTCCTTGGGACAGCTGAGAAGGGCAGGAGGAAGGGCAAAGGAAGTGAGGCTGGGCAGGAAAGCATGAGCCCAGACACCCAGGCGAAAGAGCAACATGTATCTGTTGCATCCTTTCTTAAAAATGAAGCAGAGAAAATACTGAAGATTTGTGGACAACAAACAGTCAAGACATGTATCTGTCTAGCCTGCTGAACAAGGAAAGAAGGATGAAAAAGCGAGGCTCTCGGGCGTCAGCAATCTCTTCAAATTCGAGATAAGTGCAAAAATGAGCCCTGTCTTGGACAGGTACTCCCCAAAAAAAGAAAGGGGTCGAAGAGAAGTAAAGGGAAACCAGGAGAGGGACTGAGGAGTCAATAACATTATGGGAAGAAAGGAGACCCTGACAAGGAGGGTTCACAGAGGTGACAATGAGACTGGCATTTATCTGCCCAGGTCATGCTGGGGCAGTTGACCAGGATGGGCCCAGACTCCTCACAGTAATGAGGTGAGGGGGGTGGCCATGCCGCCAGCCAGGACCTAGATGGGGACAGAATACACACAACCACAAGACCACCCACGGCTATAGGATTTTACAATAAAAGCACCGGTCAGTGCCATTATTCACATTATAAGGATAAAACATCACAGGCCAAAAAGGCGCCGTCAGGAATGTGACACCCGCAAGGTGGCGGGATTTGAAACTCCAATGCTTTATGACCTATGTCAATGCCTCCCCTCCCGTCTTCTGCTTCCTTGGAAAGCTAACAGGGCAGGCCGTTAGGTGCCCACAACACCGGGATCATGCGCCGATTCTGGAAGCGGGGAATCGGAGCAGTGGTACAGGAAACAGTTTCCCCAGCAGCTATAGCAGATGAGGAACAGGGCTGCCAGGAAAACCAAGGCACAAATTGTGCAAGGCTTCCGTTCCAGGAGGAAGCTAAGCAGGTAGAAGCCCATGAACATGGAGTGGCTGAACCACAGGGCGGGGTTGAGGGGCTTGGGGATGAGGAGGACGGGCAGCAGCCACTGGAGGCAATACATGATCTCTGCCGGGCAGGGCCTTCACCAAGGCTGCCGGGCACCGCTGCAGGAACCGACCTAATGGGAGCCAGCGGGCGCAGGCGGCTGCCCTCCGCTTTCTTCAACCCTCACTCTCCAGGAGCTGAGCCGCTGTGCTCTCTGGCTGTCAGCCCGGGATCACCAAGGCAGCAGGGATCCTGAAGAGAAAAGTCAACACAACAGACAGACAAAGAACAGACAGACAGACAGACAAAACAACACAAAGAGAGGAAAAAAAAAAAAACAGGAACAGAATGTATACTTATTTGGAAAATGGATCATGGTTAACAACAGCAAATGTGAAATGCCCTTTCCTCCCTGCCCACCCATGGAAGTTCTACTCCTCTCCAAGTCACTAATGTGGTACGCCTCCTGGGATGTCTCCCTGGGGCTTCTCCTACAGGATTGGGGAGAGGGCTCTTTGGCACGGTTTCACACAGTGGACTGGCTTTGCCTGGGCCCTGCCCAGCAGAGATCATGTATCGCCTCCTGGGGCTGCAGCCCGTCCTCAATGGCCCCAGACCTCACAATACCGCCCAGTGGTTGCCAAAGGAAGGCCAAGGGCTCCCTGCTGTGCCCCCACATGGTAAGGACAGGTTCTGTATCTAGCATCTCTCCTAGCCTTAGGTGCTCAGGCACTGAGTGGAGAGTTAAAACTGTTAGCAGCAGCAGCACACTGCTGGCCACCAGACGACAGGCAAAGGATCTTCGGGCAGCTGCAGCGGCACCACGAAAATTTTCAAGATGGCAGTCTCGGCTGAGCTTGCCTTTTTCAAATAGCCCGGCATCACTTTGCCAGAACTGCTAACTTCTCCCCAAAGTCAATGCAGAAAAAAAGTCATTATGTTACTTTGTCCAAACTGAAGTCCCTTGGATCATTAAACCTCCATCTGCCGCTGGCACTGTATAGAACCTGACCTCTAGGAGCTTTTACTGAAAATTAATTTTCTATCCACTTAGGGGCAAATGCCAGTTGGCCCCTGTGCCAGTCAGCTTGTTGGAAAGAGGTGCTTTCGGTGGGCCACCGGTGCGCGGGGATCACGCTCCCAAACCGCACTCCAGTCTTCCCGCCCGGCTGTGCGAGGGACCCGCAAGACGGGCGGTTTGAAAGGTATTTGCCTCACTTGGAAATGGGGCCGCGGTAGCCATAACCCTCCGGTAGCGGTAGCGAACCCGGTTCAGTGATCCAGCCGCCCCGCGCAACGGGTACAAAGAACCCCGCCGGCCAAGGCAGACCTACCAGGGCTTGGGGGAGGGGAGCGGAAGACAGAGGTCGAAACGACCGACTGTCCGGCATAAAACTATCCCCGAGCATATTCCTCATTCCTTCCGCGCATACGAAGGGCGCCAATCGTTCCTGTATCCCTCCCACAGATACCGTGTAACTACTGCTTTTGCGCTCAAAGCGCGGTGCCCTAGCTCGGCTCCCTATGGTAGCAACCTCCACCGCAGATCCGATCTCCCCGCTACCGTAAGAAGAGGGATGTAAAAAATCAGAGACGGGTTAAGCGCTCAGGGACCCTCACGAAGCAGAGGATCTGTGCTTAAAACTCATTCAGTATTAGGAAAAGAGCGCAGAGCACGGGTCTATTATGCATACCAAGGCTTCTGAAAGGGGCACCAATTTTTTTTGCTCTATGGGGCAGATGACCCCTCCCTAATTTCGGTTTTCCATCCATCCCCAAGGTAGGCTGTGGAGTGGCACCGGAGACTGAGCTCAAATTTGCAGGCCAGGGGTTGGAGAGAAGGGCGCCACACCAAGAGACTTGCACCCCCATCCTCGCCCGGTACTCTACCCAGAGTCGTGGTACCCCTCCATTTTAAAGCAAAATCCAAAAACAAGCACGGCGGAATATTCTGGAAGGGGGCTAAGATGGAACTCAGGAGGCGGGGGTCGGTATGGAAAGAGCAGATGGATTATTTTTTCCCTCTCCTGACGAATGAGGAGCGCCCCCCGCCACCCCTCCTCATAAACACCCCCCACCAAGGCGCGCATGCGCACTTAGGTGGCGGGCGGGTACTTAAGGCGCGGCCACAGCGGCTGCGGCAGTGCGCCCAACAGCGAACTCTGAGAGACCAGCGGATCTCGGCAAAACCTCTCTCTCGACCACCAGCCTACCGCGCTTGGAACCATGGCGGCAGTGGCGGCAGCCTCGGCTGAACTGCTCATCATCGGCTGGTACATTTTCCGCGTGCTGCTGCAGGTAAGTGTGCTGGGGTTTCAGGTGGGAGAGGGCTCCCAACTCACGTCCCCAAGAACCCGCAACCCGCGTCGCGATTGCCACCTCCCGGACCCGTCCTATTCCGATTGCCGCGATCCCTGCCTGTCCAAGTGCCGCCACCGGCACTGCACGCCCCCTGCCCATTCCCCGCGCTGTCCTCCTCGCACTGACCCTCCCTAGTGCGCCCGCGCCTGCCCGGGAACAAAGACTTGGGGCGCGGCGGGCGACCGCTGCGGATGATCACCCAGGCTTTTTAGCGACCTACGCGGTAAGAAAAACCCGCTACAACCGGACTCGACCCCAGGAGGGAGGCGGGGCACTACTGTGTTGCAGGACTTTACAGCTCGCAGAGTGAAAATTTTCCACCTTAAAAAATTGCGCATTGCGGGGAAATTTTATTTTTAAAAAACATATAGCGCTTGTGGGGGTGGAACAAAAAATAAGTTAGAAAAAGGCACTTCTCAGAAAAAATAAAAATTACTTCACAAAACCCCACAACAATTAGAGAAAAAGTAATTCATAGGAAAAGAGAAAAACGCGCATTGCAGGAAAAATAAATCGGAGAAAAGCACTTGGCAGAAAAAAATGCATTAGATTAAAAACGCACTGCAGAAAAAAATTAGACAAGGGAGCTAACGGAAAAAAGTGAATCGAGCAAAAATGCTTTCAAGAAAAAAATTAGAAAAAGCCCCTCGAGAGAAAAACAGAAGGGGAAAAAAGCGCGTCCAAAAATGGACAATTGCTTTACGAAAAAAAGAAAATCAAAAAGAGGCGAAAGCGCTTTGTGTAAAAAGAAATAAATCAGAAGAATGTGCTTTGCCCGTAAAATCATTTACCTAAAAGCTCCCTTTGCAGGAAGAATTCCCTGCTAAAGGAATCCTTTGCCAAAGGCATCGCGTATTTCCTTCAAGGTGTTCCTGGAATGCTGCATTTACTGGGTAGGATTCGCTTTTCGAAATCCTCCAGGGACACAGCCCATTGCAAGAAGTGAGGTATACCTAAGTTGTGGGTCCAATCAGCTTGCCGCCATGCAGCTCTCAGCACAGTTGGAAAAGCTCCAGCTGCCCTGACTCGTGGACAAGCTGCGCCCGCGCCCGCCTCTCCAGCCTACGCTGGATGGGTGGGCGGGGCAGGGGGTGGGGCGGGGGTGGGCACGGCAGCACCGCAGACATGCTGCGGGTGCTCTCCACTAAGGGTGGGTCCTGGGTTTCTTGCCACAGGTGTTCAGGTACTCCCTGCAGAAGCTGGCGTACACCGTGTCGCGGACCGGGCGGCAGGTGTTGGGGGAGCGCAGGCAGCGGGCCCCCAACTGAGGCCCCAGCTCCCAGCCCTGGGCGGCCGTATCATCAGGTGCTCCTGTGCATCTCCACCAGCACGGGAGCCAGTGCCGCGCAGGAATGGGGGGTCCCCTGTGCTCCCTCGCCAGAGGAGCACTTGGCAAGGTCAGTGAGGGGCCAGTAGGCCCCCAGAGAAGCAGTACTGACAATGACGAAGATACCAGATCCCTTCCCAACCCCTTTGCCCGGTCACACCAAGGGGCAGGGTCGGGGGGATGGGGGGAGCAGACCCCTGAGATCTGGGCATAGGCACTGCATTCTGATCTGGACAAAGTCGGGACAGCACCATCCCAGCCCCGAAGCCAGGGCCATGCCAGCAGGCCCCACCATGGAAATCCAAACACCACACCAGCCAGCAGAATGGACATTGTGACATCGCCAGCCGAAGCCCTGAATCTTGGTGCAGCACTAACCACGTGCCTGTGTGGCGGGACTGGAGGGCACAGTTGAGGAAGGAGGGGGTTAAGAAATACAGTGGGGCCCTCTCACTGTCCTTTGCCTAGGGCACCTGCATTCCAGCCTTGCTGCATTTGCTCCCTCTATTCCCCTTTCCCTCTGTCTCCCAAGCCCACCCTACTCCAAAGTAATGTGTCACTTGATTTAGAACTATTCAAGAAGCAAAAGTAAATGAATCCCATCTTTACTAAAACGCCTTCTCTGAACCCCGCCGCCCCTCACTGATCTTGCTTTTCCCTGGTCTCACGCAGTTGTGGTAAATATTGTGGTAATCGCTAATTGTACTGATTGTTTAAGTGTGCATTAGTTGTGTCTCCCCAGCTAGATTGTAAGCTCCTGGAGGACAGGGACCACCTCTACAAAAAATAAAAAAAAGTACCTCCCCTGTCTCGCACAGTGTCCCAGGACCCTGCGGGGCAGTGGAGGCGCACCAAAACTTTGTCTCTTGTGATTTCTTTAGCGGCATCAACACATACTTCTAAGACTCAGCTGATGTGCCCACTGTGGAAGAGGCACACTACTTGGGGGAGGGAGGAAAAGAAGGGCCATTTAAATTGCAATAAGCTGGGCCCCTCAAACACCCAACCCCATCTCAATGCTGTCCTGTGATAAAGGACCAGCCCTCCCCTCCCCAAAGAGAAAGGCTGACATCTTCACTTGTGGTCCTGGAATAAGGGACACTTCCCCTCCCCAAAGGGATAGATGCTCTACTTGTGGTCCTAAGATGAGGGACCAAAAGCAGGTAATCACTTAGAGAAAGATGAGAGGAGGGGAAAAGGTGGGAGTAGCCTTCCACAGAGGTGCTGGGGACCAAGGGGGTGACTTCAGAATACAAAGTCTTACTCCAGGTCTCCATCCATGAGCCCCATGGAGAGGAGTACTGGGCAGGGTGGACACAAGCTTAGACAATGAGTATGGGATAAGAAGTGTGCTGTGGTGCCTTCTCCACCCAGCTTAATGCTGCAGGCCCCATACCCACCAGGACAACCACAAAGAAAATCTGCCTGGCCTTGCTACTCTGCAGGGGCTCCTGGCCCCACCTCACACCAGAAAATTCTCTCCCCAATACTGGGTTCCTGCTTTTCCCAACACCAGCCTCCTTATTCTTAGGGATGCTTACCAGGTCCCTGGCCCTGGGCTCTCCTTTGCAATCACATCGGGGTGCGTGGTGGGTTGGCTGTTCGGCCTCGGACTTGCCTTCCCTCTCTCACTCCCCAGTGAGTCAGGGCTCTTTCTACACGGGGTCAGCTGACTGTCTCACCAAATGGCCCTGCCGCCTGTTCAGCCTTGTCTCTGGCTTTACGTGTCCCTGTCAGTAAACACCTGTTCCTGGGTCAACACCAAGGGTGGGAGTTGAGGCCATAAATGTCTCTTCCTACCACTTCTTCAAATCTCTTAGTCACAGCTGTCACAAATACTTCTGGAGCACAAAGTACCTTGCCCCCATGAGCCTGATCAGGTTTCCCACTCCTAAGCGAGCCATTAAGTTTCTTAGCCCAATCACCAGCACCTCTATCTAAACGCATCTAAAACTTTATTTGGTAAAGGAGATTTATAGGGGTGGGGAGGTGCAGATCTTGGTTCTGGTCTTGGCTTTGTCATCAATCAGCCTAGGGAAACCGGACACGTTACCTTAAACCCCTCATCTTCAGTTTCCCCCTCTAAGAGGGCCTCTGAGATGCCAGTAAACCCTAACATACTAGAAACTCTGACATCACAGTGGCAATCAGGACTCATCAGGACTCGGAGAGGATGCACAATCTGAGACTTCATCTTCTATAGCTGGGTGACGATAGCTGCTACCATAGCCTGAAGGTATGCCAGGTCTCCTATCGCCCCAGAGTGACTCATCAGCAGGCAATGCGCACACCTCCTCCCTTCTGAATCCCGTTTCTTGGCAGGCCTCAAAACTGGGAGTTTCTGTGGTTTTCCACACTAAACCCATAGAATCATGAACATACTTCAACACGTGTTTTCAATGAAGGCTGACCCTTTTGAGGGGTGTGCCCACAGCCCCATTGCCCTTGATGCTCTAACCTCAGCCCAAGTGACAAGGTAGCAGAGTTCAAGGAGGTGGGCCAAAGCAGCATGATAAAGCTGCTCTGGACACAGCACCTCCTGTGTTCCCACTTAGAAGACAAGAGGCTACTGGTAGCCCCAGAGCTCTCCATATAATCCTGGCAAAGCCCTTTTCCTCCACCGATCCATCCATCAGCAGGGCTGTGAGTGCAGCAAGGTGAGATGACAGACCTCCAGACAAGGGCTGCCCTGGTGGCCTCCACCTGCACATGTGGGCTTCAATGTGCAATGTCCACTCCCCATTTTCGTCCTCCACCCACAAAACCTCATGTTCTGGCAGCAAAGTTAACCCACCAGAGAAAACAATGCATTCACTTTCCATCCAGTGCAATGCTATGCAATGCCTAGATGGTCCAAACACACCTTGTTCAGAAATTTTTTTTCCACAAACTATACCATTAAACATTTTATTCTGATAGACAGCAATGGGAAGAATTGAAAATGACTAGTGTTATACTGCAGAGCCCTTAGTCACCGTGCTGAATGTCCTCTTTTCCTAAATTGTCATTGCTCCCAGATTTTGCCTCCACAAGACCAAGGACAGAGCAGATGAGTTGGGAGGGGATTGGGAATGGCTCTGTCGGACTCCAGCAACAGGTGAGAGACCCTGGGACTAATGCTCCATCACGCTGGTTTCTTAGCCTAATCAGCTGAGGTTAAGTCCAGAGGGGGCAGATTTAGGTACCATGACTTTCAGGGGTGCAGGGTGCTGTGTGACACTGTTACCTTTATCTGTGGAATATTTGAAGTGTGACTGAAAGAAGGGATGTCTGCTGTCAGGGCAGGGCAAGGTAGGGGCAAATTCCTTGAGCTTCAGCAACAGATTACTGTTGGATGGGGGAGCAGGTTTGCTGTGAGCCATTTACTAGATATCTATTTTGAAATGTGTATCTCCTCAGGAGCCAACACCCCAAAGGGAGATGCTGGATTTGCAGTTAACTCCCCCCCACCCCTGCCGCCCGAGATTTAAATGTGTGCACTCATGCACATACACAAAACACTAGTCAAACAACAACCTCTTTTCCCCCAGTGACCTCTGACTTCCTCTACATGCCCCAGAGACAGGTTGTCATCATCTTCCCTGGGAATGATCCCATTTATCCTCCCCTCCCGCAGGGCCCAGCCCCAGCAGGATCCAGATTCCTGAGCATTTCCAGAGCAGGAAGTCAGAAAGGCAGGCAATGCATGGTCCTTGGTGTATCATACAGGGACAGGCTTGAAATGGAATGCATGTGTTTCAAAGATAGGAGAACAACAACAAAAAAAGACAGCCTAACCCAGATTCCTCTTTGAAACAACATATTACAGATTAAAGGTTAAACTGTTTTTGGCAGCAACTCTAACAAGAGCAATTTCAGATATGGAATTGACCTGGTCACTGGAAACCGACCAGGCTTCCAGTGATCAAATCTTTTAACAGATTTGCTTGACATTAATTAGTCTTTGATTTAAAACAAACAAGCAAACAAGAGGTAACACTTCACATTAGCACGTAAGCTGGAACTTTTTTTTGGTCCCAGCTTTGGTGTTGCCGTCCAGAAGGCTGACGGGATGACTGGACCATGTCAGGCAGGACAGAGAAGCCGTCCCCAACACACCAGTTCCCTGAAAGGGATAAAGACGATCCAAACCTATAAACAGAAAGGTTGTTTCGTTCCGAGGACAGACCCCAGTCTCACAACAGTTAGCGCTGAAATGGAACACGGAGGCCTGGAAGGAAACTAAAGGAGATTTGGAAAGGGGAAGGAAAAAGCAACTGTCCCCCATCCCCCATGCTTCCTTTCCAGGCCATTCGTGTGCCAGGCATTCCGCTCCTTCAGCTGCCCTTGAGGGCCACTCCCCACGTCTATAGAAGGAAAGGGAACGGGTGTCCATTATTGATGTAAAGTTGGAGGGAGTAAGAAGCTCCCGCGACTCTTAGCAGAGCGTCAGTCTATCACCCCAGACACTAGAGCGGGGCCCCGAGCGGGAGACCCTCTCTCCCCTCATCCCCACGCCCCCCAACCACCAAAAAAAAAAAAAAAAAGCAACTGCACTGATAGGGACTGAGTGACAGGCCTCTCACAAGCTAGGCACCCTGCCGTGGAACTCGGGGCCGCAGAGATGGTCGTCGCGCTCCCCAGCCCTGCGTCCCCGGCTCTGCCTGCCTCATCCTGCAAAGGCGCTGACCTTGGAGGCCGGAGCGAGTGCCCAGGAGTCCCGTGACCCACCCCCGGGCTGGACAGGGACCCCCAAGGCCCAGGCTAGGTGCCAGCACAGCAATCTCCTGAAGCCGGACAGGGGCACCCTCCCTTCCCCGGTATGCGGAAGGAAAACCCCAGTGACGGGGACCCGGCGACGCCTAAGGTGACCCAGAAGGGACAATATGGCGGCGCGGCCGCATGGAGAGCCTTTCATCCCGCCCCAAGCAGGTTGACGCCACGGTACCTGCAAGCCCTGCCATGGCGTCGCCGCCACTGTCGCCGTCTGCCGCAGCCTGCCTCCACCTCAGCTCGCCACCGACGCCGCAGGAAGCTGGGGAGACGCCCCCTTCGTCTTCTACTTAACAGGCCGAGGACCCATCCTGGGATCGGGCTGCCTACTGCAGACGCCTGATAACACGGCCCGAAGAAGGGCCTTAACCTCGACCCATCGCCCCTCCATATCCCTCACAGACCATCTTTGAGGGCTTTGTACGGACTTTTACAAAACTGTGGGGGCGCCGAGGTCCTCAAACCCGAATAATTTTTGTCAGGCGCAGTGTGGACAGCCTCAAAGCGCGGCCCGGTCCCCTCATGCATATGCAGCAGATTGTGATCTTTACTCCGTGAGCGCGGGGTGGGCTGGGCTGTGTTCCTGTGGGTGAGCCTGCTTCTCCCTGGGCGCCGTGGACGGTCCGTGGACTCGGGGAAGACCTTCTCGTGGCTCAAAGTCCACCCCCTCCCTGGCGTTTCATCATGTGGCCAGGGCTCAGGAGCGGAAAGGTCCGGGCTCAGAACTTGGGACTGCCTTGGGTCAGGTCCCGGCTCCTCCTCTTGCCCTGTACTTGGCGCGAGCTACCAACTCGCCCGCCCTGACTCAGCTTCCTCCTGTCTGATGAAATGCCCACCTCACGGCAGTTAAGGGGCTTGAATGAGTCCGTGTAGTCATTTATTAGCTAATTAAGCATATTCCTTGGGCGCTTTCTGTACACAAGCGCAGTGCTAAGGGCGGGTAGAGTGGGTGACTTCGGTCTGTTCCTGACCTCAAGGCGTTACCAGTCTAATGGCAGGTAGGCAGGGAGACAGTCATATAATTACCGTATATTAGTGACTTTAATCAACACATAATTACGCATCATGGGAAGTACTGTGAGAGGAAGTAGAGAGTGTTAGGATAAATTAATGGAGTCCTAATGTGCAGAGGGTGGAACCTCCTTGGGAAGATGACATTTAGGTTGAGAAACCAAGGGCGATTAAGAGTTGTACAGGGCAAGAGTGAGCGGGGAAATGTTCTAGGCAGAAAGAACATCTTGTTCCAGATGTGGACCTGAGAAGGGACAGAGTGAGGGTGAGAGGTGAGCACGGAAAAGACAGGTCGGCTACATACTGAATTTGGCTTTTCTCTTGAGAGTCAGGGGAAGCCATTTTCATCAGGGAAAGGATGTCAAGTTTGGATTTCTGAAAGGCCATTTAGGCCGCTTGGCTTGAAGGGCACTCAGGAGTGGGTGAAGGGAGACCAGTTAGGAGGTGGTTACAGCTTTCCAGACATAAGCTAATGCTGACTCAGGGTAGCGGTTTGGGGAGGTGAAAGGAAGGATGGAAGATTGGATGTGGGTGGGTGCGGAGGCACTGGCAATAACACCTCGCTAGGTTTTAGCCTTGAATACATGAAAGGGTAAAAGAGCCCTTGGTCAAGACAGTAAAGCCTGAAAAAGGAAGACTGAGGGGAAAGATTTAAGTTTGGCTTTGAAAAGTTAAGGTTGAAATGCCTAGGCAACATGCAGGGCCGAGAGGGTGAGTAGGCAGGTGTATGTGACACAGGAGCTCAGAACAGAAGCTGAGGCTGGAGATATGTATTTGGGGGCCATCAACACAAAGGTCATGGCGCTGGGTGAGAACTCAAGGGAAGGAAGGTAGAGAAGAAAGTGGGCAGAAGAGGAGGATCAAGGAAAGGAGACTGAGAAGCAGTGGCCAGTGGGGTAGAAAAAGAACCAAGTGAGTGTGGGTCCTAGAGAGGAGGTTTCAAGGAGGGAGTGCTCAGTGGGGCCGATGCTGTGGAGGACAGAAATGGAGCCAGTGGGGTTTGGGAATAAAGAAGTTGGTGGATTCTGTCTTTTATGTTGCAAGTTAAAAAAACAACTACCTCAATTGGCTTAAAAAAAAAATAAGTAGCCTGCCACTCAGGGGTTGGTAGTGTCATCAAGGACCCAGGTTCATTTTATCTTCTGCTGTTTCATGCTCATGGCCACAAGATGGCTTGCAGTTCCTGGGGTCACATCCATAGCAAAGAGATGTTCATTTCTCCTCTAACTGAGACTCAAACAGGCCTGAATGTGGCCCCCCACCATCCTGCTGCTTACAGGCTAAAGGATCGATGCATCCATGGCATCCACACCCAGGATCCAACACTGAATGACAAGAGGAGTCTTGGAGTGGAAGCCCGTGCTTAGAAAAAGAGAGAGCTGGCTTTGCAGACGCTGCCGGGATCCCCATACTATCCTCAGCTGTGGTCAGCCCCACTGTGATCGACATTGCTGTCAATGGTGAGCCCTTGGGCTGTGTCTCCTTGGAGCTGTTTGCAGACAAGTTTCCAAAGACAGCAGAAAACTTTCATGCTCTGAGCACTGGAGAGAAAACTTCTGGTTATAAGGGTTCCTGCTTTCACAGAATTATTCCAGGGCTTATGTGTCAGGGTGGAGACTTCACATGCCATAATGGCACTGGTGGCAAGTCCATCTGCTGGGAGAAATCTGATGATGAGAACTTCATCATAAAGCATACAGGTCCTGGCATCTTGTCCATGGCAAATGCTGGACCCAACACAAACGGTTCCCAGTTTTTCATCTGCACTGCCAAGACTGAGTGGTTGGGTGACAAGCATGTGGTCTTTGGCTAGGAGAAAGAAGGCATGAATATTGTGGTGGCCATGGAGTGCTTTGGGTCCAGGAATGACAGGACCAGCAAGAAGATCACCACTGCTGACTGTGGACAACTCCAATAAGTTTGACTTGTGTTTAATCTTAACCACCAGACCGTTCCTTCTGTAGCTCAGGAGAGTGCCCTCCACCCCATCTGCTGGTATCCTAGAATCTTGTGCTCTCCCTGTACTCCATGCAATTCCCTTTGGGTTCTATGTTTTCCTTGTTCCCTTCCATGCCTAGCTGGATTGCAGAGTTAATTTTACGATTATGAAATAAAAACTAAATAACAAAAAAAGAAAAAGCTGAATGTTGAGAGGCTATGAAGCAACAAATTCTTGCAGACTGCTTGCAGCAGAGGAAATTGGTCCGGCCATTTTGGAAAACTGGCAGTATCTATCAAATCTAAACACATACCTATGCTGTGACCTGGAATTTCCACTCTTAGGTATATACCCAAGGGAAATGAGTGCCTGTGTCTACTTGGAGACTTGTGCAAGAATGTTCGTAGCTCAAATTGGAAATCGTTCAATGTCCATCACCGGCAAATGGATAAACAAATTGTGGCATGTTTGTGCAATGGAATACTGTGTTTTACATATAAAAGAACAAACTGATACATGTAACACCACCAGTTAATCTCACATATAGTATGTGGACTAAAAGAAGCCAGATACAAAACAGTAGATACCATATGAATCCATTTATATGAAGCTGAACTAATGTATAAGGTTAGAAATCAAAATGGTAGTTACCTGGGTCAGGTCGGGAGTAGGGGTGGGAAAGGAGCAAGAGGGGCTTTTCTGGGGTGCCAGAAGGATTGTATCTTCTGGCTGGTGATTACATAAGTGAAAATTCATTGAGTAAAAATTATAAGACTAGGAGACTGGGAGGTGGAGGCTGCAGTGAGCCGAGATCATGCCACTGCTCTTCAGCCTGGGCAATAGAGTGAGACTGTCTCAGGGCGCTGGGGAGAAAAAAGATGGGGCTTTATGTACTTTACATATGTTATACCTCAAGAAAAATAGAAGATAGGGGCCAGGCATGGTGGCTCATGCCTGAAATCCTAGCACTTTGGGATCACCTGACGTCAGGAGTTTGAGACCAGCCTGGCCAACATGGTAAAACCCCATCTCTACTAAAAATACAAAAATTAGCCAGGTGTGGTGGTAGGTGCCTGTAATCCCAGCTACTCGGGAGGCTGAGGCAGGAGAATCACTTGAACCTGGGAGGCAGAGGTTGCAGTGAACTGAGATCACACCACTGCGCTCCAGCCTGGGCAGCAGAGCAAGATTCCATCTCAAAAACAAAAACAAGAAAAATAAATGAAAGGAAAGGGTCCTGCCGTCATGGAAATGTGACATGCTGCTAAACAAGGATCAGATCTGTTTTTCAGGGACACCACCCTCCAGTAACCTTCAGGCTGAGTGTTAGCATGTATAGGGCCTTGTGGGCAAGGCTTTCTCCCTGGGAGCCCAGAAAACGGGATGCTGAGGCAGGCCTTCTCTTGTACATGGAACTCCCTCACGTTCAACTGGGTCCTTTCCTCTGTACCGTCAAGACTGCTTTACCTTCTCAGCTCCGTTCCAGGCTGTGGAAACATCACCAACACTGGTTCTGACTTGCGAGGCCTGGAAGGTCATTCTGCCCTAAAATTTTGCTGAGCCAAACTCAGCTTCCTACCAAGGCCTCCCCAACTTGCTCCCACCCACCAGACACCTGCAGTCACCCATGACTCCTGCTCCCTCTTGCTCTGTACTCCTCAGCTCTTGCCCATTCCTCCTGAATTTCCGTCAGGGCTTTTCTGTCCCCACTGCCAAAGTTTGGTCCAGGCCACCATTCTCTGTCCCCTGAACCCTGCAGCAACCTCCTCACTGGTCTCCCTGCCGCCTGTCTCGCCCAGAACCTTCATCTTCCACCCAGAATGAATTTTTTTCTTTTTTTGAGACGGAGTCTTACTCTGTTGCCCAGGCCGGAGTGCAGTGGTGTGATCTTGGCTCACTGTGACCTCCGCCTCCTGGGTTCAAGTGATCCTCCTGCCTCAACCTCCCAAGTAGCTGGGACTACAAGTGTACACCACCACGCCCAGCTAATTTTTGTACTTTTAGTAGAGATGGGGTTTCACCATATTGGCCAGGCTGGTCTTGAACTCGTGACCTCAGGTGATCCGGCCACCTGGTCTCCCAAAGTGCTGGGATTACAGGCATGAGCCACCGTGCCCAGTCCGGGATAATCTTTCTAAAATGACCTTGTCACTCTTGTTGAGGGGGTGTTCCCTCTCCCCTGTCTTTATCTGTCAAGATATTCCCCAGTCTTCAAAGGCCCAGATCAAATGCCACCCCTGCCATGAAGACTTTGTATTCATTCATGAAATATTTTTCGGTTACCTAAAATGTGCCTAGCACTGTGCTAGGCATGGAAGATAGAAAAGAGAATAAGAGCTGAGCATGGTGACTCATGCCTGTAATCCCAACACTTTGGGAGGCCAAGGTGAGTGAATCACTTGAACTCAGGAGTTCGAGACCAGCCTGGGCAACATAGTGAAACCTTGTCTCTACAAAAAATAAAAGAATTACCTGGGCGTGCTGGTGCGTGCCTGTGGTCCCAGCTACTTGGAGGCTGAGGTGAGAGGATTGCTTGAGTCCGGGAAGACGAGGCTGCAAGTGAGCCATGATTGTGCCACTGTACTCTAGCCTGGGTGACAGAGTGAGACCCTGTCTAAAAAAAAAGAAAAAATAATACTGATGTTGTCTACAAACACTACAGACAGTCTGGAGAGATGGGCAGTATGCAATGCCAGTGCGTGTGCATTTCCTATGTGTTAACCCCCGTGAAACCTTGAGCTCTTGGAGGGCAGGGCTCATTTTGGGTCTGGCAGGAAGGAAGAGGCATTAACTGTTGAATGAATAAGTGAATGATTGAAAGGCCAGACCAAGCTCCTGCCTTTGTCATTTATCCTCCAAGCCTCTGAGTCAGCTGGTAATGAGGTCCATGGAATTCATTTGGGACTGGATTACCAATCTGGGGCTAAATGATAAAGAATCAGGAAATGGTTATGTTATGAATAGAATAATGTTTTGCAAAATCACAATACTTGCTTTTCTATACATCACTCTGTTTAACAGTTACTTTTTTTTTTTTAAAATCAACATTGTTTCCTTACCAAGACTTATATATTCAGGAAATTCAACTATGTGACATCAAGAAATTTAAAAAGGGATAAAAAACATTATTACTGGCCGGGCGCGGTAGCTCAAGCCTGTAATCCCAGCACTTTGGGAGGCCGAGGCGGGTGGATCACGAGGTCAAGAGATCAAGACCATCCTGGTCAACATGGTGAAACCCCGTCTCTGCTAAAAATACAAAAAATTAGCTGGACATGGTGGCACGTGCCTGTAATCCCAGCTACTCAGGAGGCTGAGGCAGGAGAATTGTCTGAACCCAGGGGGTGGAGGTTGCGGTGAGCCGAGATTGCACCATTGCACTCCAGCCTGGGTAACAAGAGCGAAACTCCGTCCCAAAAAAAAAAAAAAAAAACAAACAAAAAACATTATTACCAAGGTGACCAGAGAATGGAGTAAGTTCCAGGATGGCGCAGGCTGCAGCCAGAATGCCAGGGTCCATTTCCATTTTACATTTACTGGCTGTATGTCCTTGAGCAAGTTAGTAAATCTCCCTGTGCCTCAATTTCCCCATCTGTGAAATGGGGACACATTTGGCTCTACCTCATGTAATCATTTGTGGGGGTTCAATGAATTTGTATTATAAAATACTTAGAATAGCACTGGTTGGCCGGGCACAGGGGCTCATGCCTGTAATCCCAGCACTTTGGGAGGCCAAGGCAGGCGGATCATCTAAGATCAGGAGTTCGAGATGAGTCTGGCCAACGTGGTGAAACCCCACCTCTACAAAAAGTGTGAAAATTAGCCAGGTGTGGTGGTGCATGCCTACAATCCCAGCTATTAGGGAGGCTGAGGCAGGAGAATCACATGAACCCAGGAGACAGAGGTTGCAGTGACCAGAGATCATGCTGCTGTACTCCAGCCTGGGCGACAAGAGCAAAACTCCTCTTAAAGAAAAAAAATAGCACTGGTTACATAGTTAGCACGCTTAGTCACCTATTATTACAAATATGTAAAATTATCCTGGGGACAGGAGGCACTGTGGGTGCCCTGGCAGGGAGGGCCTCTCCCCACCATGGCTTTTAAGGTGTCAGGACAACTGGATTTAAATCCCTGACCCACTTTCCTGACATTGGGAAATCTTCCCAACTCTAAGGCCCTTTTGTTCCAGACTGCTCAGGACTTCCTTATCCAGGAAGCAAGTGCTGCTATTTTAGTCGGGTCTGTAGTGACACCTAATGGTAAAATGGGGAACTGCTGATCTTACCAAACTTTCATCAACCTATCAATGGTATAAGCGGTAACTATATATCATGCTCTTATCGTGTGCCAGACACTGAAAACTGTGTGAACTGTTTTAGTTCACAGCTTAGGCTGATTGATTTAATCAGTCAGCAAGTCCTGACAGCCCTGCCTCCAAAATAAGTCACAACCTAGCCCATCACCCTATATCACCACTGCCTCCGTGCTTGACAAAGCCACCACCACCCAGACACCTGCCTCCGCCTCCCCACCCTCTCTTCCCACTTCCTCTCTTGCTCTCTAATCCATCTAAATCCTCCTTAAAAAAAAAAAAAAAAAAAAAGGGAAGGCCAGTGGAAAGTTTTAAAGAGGAAAGTGATCTGATCTGATCCGCATTTTTAAAAGATCGCTGTAGCTGATGTAAATGGATTGGAGAGTAAGAGAGGAATTTGGGAGGTGGTGGGGAGGTGGAGGCAGGTGTCTGGGTGGCGGTGGCTTGGTTAGGCATGGAGGCAGTGGTGATATAGGAAAGTAGGCTACTTTGTGACTTTCTTTGGAGGCAGGGCTGTCAGGACTTGTTGGTTGAATTGTTCAGTAGGTAGTTAGTCAGACATGGTCAGGGCGGCAGGGCTCTTCCCCCTGCCTCCCCACCCACCAGGATTGTCAGGTGACCATCAGGTGATGGTCAGGTGGTTGTTAAAACTGTCCCTGTCAAATAATAATTGGTTGCAGCTGGCGTCAGGAATACAGTAAATAGAAACATCTGAAACTGGTGATAAGCAGCTTCCTGATAAGATCACAGGAGTTGGGTGAGTGGGCTCAAGAACTCACACTATGAGGCAAAAATGGTGGCGTTTAACTGGTATGTGGCCTTCTAGGAACACTTGAATGGTAAGGGAAGAACGCCTCAAGTGAGCATATGCGCTACGCCAGTAGACACACTGTGCATGCGGTCCCTCCCAAGGGTTATCCTTAGAAACTCTGCTCCCCAAATGCTCGGGGAGACTGATTTGAGTAATAATAAAACTTTGATCTCCTGCACAGCCGGCTCTGCATGAATTACTCTTTCTCGATTGGGAGACAAATCAAGACAAAACACAGCTGGCAGGCCACCCAAGGGAAGAATCGGGAGAAGTAACGCAAGCCCGGAAGCATGCCAATGTATGAAACCCCAAGTCAAAGGTCAAACCATGCACTGACGTTCTCAAGTCACCTGCGTGGCCCTCTTCCAAGTGTACTGCACTTCCTTTCATTCCTGCTGTGAAGCTTTTTAATGAACTGAAAACCACCTTTGCAAAATTATGACTGAGACAGTGAAAGAGATCCAACTTAACTGACTCTTCCTTCTAACCTCCAAGCTGTTCTTGTTCATTCCTGGGCATAGGCCTAACTAACTTTGGGAGAAACTTAGTTTATGGTTTATAGTTTAAACAAAGACAGTAACAGCCCTTTCCCAAAGCAGACTTCCTTCTTGCCTGGGAGCTAGATTGCCTTAGCAGGACTAACATTAAACACAAGTTTAGAATTAAGGTTTAGGAGTCCTGCCGCTGGAGGCTACAAGATTCTGACGCTCCCTAAACTGCTCCCAAGGTCAGTGCTTGAGATATTTTGTAGACCCTGCGCTTGATGGATCAGCTGGCCCCATTCAGATCAATAAACTGGCTCATCGGATCTTGTGGCCCCCACCTAGGAACTGACTCATGTCCGACTTCCTGTGATTTCATCTCTGACCAATCAGCACTCCTGGCTCACTGGCTTCCCCCCACCCATCAAGTTATCCTTAAAAACTCTGCTCCTCAAATGCTAGGGGAGACTGATTTGAGTAATAATAAAACTCTGGTCTCCTGCACAGCCGGCTCTGCGTGAATTATTCTTTCTCAATTGCAATTCCCCTGTCTTGATGAATCAGCTCTGTCCAGGCAGCAAGCAATGTGAGCCCCTTGGGCGGTTACAAACGCCTTGGGCGGTTACTTTCACTCCTGCTCTGGAAACTTGCCTCAGTCTCTCGCTTATGCCACCTCAATTGAATGCTGTCTTCTGAGGAAGCAAGAATTGAGGTTGCTGCAGACCCATATGGATTCACCACCAGTAACAAAATCAATTAATTGCTCCTCTTCTTGGCCTGTAAGACCCTGTGTGATATGACCATGACCCAAGTTGCCCCCTTCTCACTCTCAGAGGTTCAGTCACACTGACCTGCTTTTTTGGTCTCTGCATCTCTGTGTTCCCTCAGATGCCTTTCTCTTTGTTGGGTTGAGGAGAGGACTCAAGGATCATTCTTGGAATTTTGGCTTGAAAAATGGATGGATTTAGTGAAATGGGTGAAACCTAGGGAAGAGCAGATTTAGGCGGACTATCTTGAGTCCAGTTGCCCAGAGGATGGAGAATCTTTTTTGTTCTGTTTCAGATTATCCCAGGAGATGACCCCGACACAGGAATGGGAGGCAGTAATAGGTATCATGTTGCTCAAAGAGACCCCTGGGCTTCTGCTGCCCTGGCCACTGTATGGGACAGTGCCAGTGATTCTTTCTGAAGAATCAACAAAAGGATAAAGGAAATCAGAGTGCTTTTCAATACTTAGTTGCTCAAGAGGATACTTTGGATTATTTCTTATAGAAGCCAGATGAGCCCACAGATGCATTAGAATAGGAACTTCTTTCTGGCAAATGAGTCCATTGAGGTGGAAATTAATTTGAAAGACTCAGGTTAATGTGATTCCCACAAGAGTGTACAGAAACTGTGGCCCCAAATTCCTACCTAAAATATTAAGCGTACCCCTTTAATTCCTTTGGTGGAGAACAGCTAATTTAAGTACAAGGGAAATGTATCAGCAGGACTTTGGGGCTCATGGAATTGAGAGGCAATTGCAGACACAAACTTGGAAAGCTCGGGAACCCATCAGGCTCCCATCCTGCCTCAGGGCCTTTGCACATGCTGTTCCCTCTGCTGGAGGATCTTTCCTGCCCTTCACCTGGCTGAATCCAGCTCACTCTTAAGGTCTTAGCTTTATGTTGCTTCCTTAAAATCCCTACCTGATTTTTCTGATGAAGCTGGTATTCCTGGCAGACACTGTCCGGGTACCAGGTCCTTTTTCTTTTGTAGCCCTTAACATTGTTATAACTAAATAATTACTCATTTGATTAACATCTGTCTTCCCAAGTAGACTGTGAGCTCCATGAGGGCAGGCGCTATTTGTCTTGGTTCCTGTTGTCCTTCCAGAAGTTAGCACAGAGAATGGTTAGGTTATGCTTTGGGGACAAACAACTCCAAAACCTCAGTGGCTGATGGTGACAGATGTTTCTTTCTCATTCATGCTACATGTGCATTGTAGCTCAGCAGTGTCTGCTCCATGTTGTTTCATTCTGGGACCCGGTCTGATGGAGCAGCCTCAGATATGGGAAGGGCTGGGTATAACTCACCGGTGTGTGTCAAGCCTCTATCAATGGACAAAGCAGAGGCTGATGCAGCTTGAAGTTGGTTGAGCAGAATTGTGCTGAGACCCTGGCAGGGAAGAGGGAGTTTAATAATTTTAATAATTAAATAATTTTTAATATTTCCTTAAAACTGATTTTAATAATTATACTGTGGTTACATAAGACTAGATCCTTATTCACCTGAAGTCTTTAGAAAAATAGAGGCAAGATGTCTGCAACTTACTTTCAAATAATTCAGATCTATCTTATCGATCTATCTATCTTTGATAAAAAGAGTCACACTCTGTAAAATATTTGAAGAAATTTATTCTGAGCCAAGTATGAGTGACCATGGCCCATGACACAGACCTCAGGAGGTCCTGAGAACATGTGCCCCGGGTGGTCGGGGTGCACCTTGGTTTTATACATTTTAGGGAGGCATGAAACTTCAATCAAATACGTTTAAGAAATACATTGGGCCGGGCGCGGTGGCTCAAGCCTGTAATCCCAGCACTTTGGGAGGCCGAGGCGGGTGGATCACGAGGTCAAGAGATCGAGACCATCCTGGTCAACACGGTGAAACCCCGTCTCTACTAAAAATACAAAAAAAAATTAGCTGGGATTACAGGCACACACCACCATGCCCAGCTAATTTTTTTTTGTATTTTTAGTAGAGACGGGGTTTCACCGTGTTG
>NW_022436973.1:5840583-5862707 GCF_009761245.1 Sapajus apella | reverse complement strand
GGGCATGGTGGTGTGTGCCTGTAATCCCAGCTACTCAGGAGGCTGGGCAGGAGAATTGCCTGAACCCAGGAGGCGGAGGTTGCGGTGAGCCGAGATCGCGCCATTGCACTCCAGCCTGGGTAACAAGAGCGAAACTCCGTCCCCAAAAAAAATAAATAAATAAATAAATAAATACATTGGTTTGGCCAGGCATGGTAGCTCACGCCTGTAATCCCAGCGCTTTGGGAGGCCTAGGCGGGCAGATCATTTGAGGTCAAGAGTTTGAGACCCGTCTGGCCAACATGGTGAAAACCCGTTTTCACTAAACATACAAAAATTAGCAGCGCATGGTGGCGCGTTCCTGTAATCCCAGCTACTCAGGACGCTGAGGCAGGAGAATTGCTTGAACCTGGGAGGTGGAGGTTGCAGTGAGCCAAGATCACACCACTGTACTCCAGCCTGGGTGACAGAGCAAGACTCTGTCTCAAAAAAAAAAAAAACTAAAAGAAAAAGAAAAAAGAAAATAAAAAAGGAATACATTGGTTTGGTCCAGAAAGGTGGGGCAACTTGAAGCAGAAGTCAGGGAAATCGGGTGTTCCGACTTACAGATAGATTTTAAAATTCTCTGGTTGACAATTGGTAGAGTGTATCTAAAGACCTGGAATCAGTAGGAAGGAATGTCTGGGTTAAGATATTGTGGAGACCAAAGTTCTAATTTGCAGAGGAACCCTTCAGGAAGCAGGCACCAGAGAGAACAGGTTGTAAAATGTTTCTTATCAGACTTAAAGTCTGTGTTGACGTTCATCCGGTGAGGTGGAAGGAGGCATGTTCGACCCCACTTCCCATCACACCTCAAAACAGTCTCTCTAGTTAAATTTTAAAAGAGCCCTGGCTGAGGAGGAAGTCCATTCAGATGGTTTGGGGCGGCGTGGGGGACTCAGAATTTTATTTCTCATTTACACTACCTATCTGAGAGAGAGAATTTTAAAATAGATATGGCAAAACATTAACAATATGTGAATTCGAGGTGAAGGGCATACAGGAAATCTTTGTGCTAGTCTCATAACTGGTTTTGTAAGTTAGAAATTACTTCAGAATGAAAGTTAAAAACTTACAAAACAACTCATTTAAAAATCATGGTTTCTGTCAGTTTGGGTTCACAAAAAATTAAAAGAAAAAGAAAAAAACATGGCTTCTCTATTTATTCTATATTTCATCAAAATTCCAATTTTAGCAGTGTGAAAAAAAACTGTCAGAACTGAATACACATGGCCGGGTGCCATGGCTTACACCTGTAATCCCAGCACTTTGGGAGCCCGAGGAGAGCAGATCACCTGAAGTCAGGAGTTCGAGACTAGTGTAGCCAAGGTGGCAAAACCCCATATCTACTAAAAATAAAAATAAAAAAATTAGCCGGGTGTGGTAGCACACACTTGTAGTTCCAGCTACTCAGGAGGCTCAGGCAAGAGAATGGCTTGAACCAGGAGGGGAAAGGTTGTAGTGAGCCGAGATTGCGCCACTGCACTGCAGGCTAGATGACAGAGCAAGACTCTGGTTCAAAAAAAAAGAAAGAAAGAACTGACTACACATGGAAGTGTGTGATCGGAAAGTGAGGCAAATAATTTTGTCTCCCCATGCCTCAGTTTCCTCATCTGTAAAATGGGGCTGATAATTCTTAGTGTGGCTGTGAGTACGAATCACAAAATGCATGAAAAATATTTAGCATTAAGCTGACACATAATAAACGCTTTAAAAATGGTAGCTAAAAAACTAGTAGAAAGCTTTTGGGGGTGATGAATACGTTCATTATCATGATTGTGGTGACAATTTCATAGGTATATGTATGCACATGTCAAAACTTACCAAACTCTGTTTTTTAAATATGTACAGTTCCTTGTATGTCAGTTATACTTCCCTAAAGAGATAAAAACAAACAAACTGGTAGATTTAAAGCTCCTTTAAATCAACTTCTATTTATCCAATGCTCTCCAGTCCCCTGTAAAACACAGCAACAGGGATAGTGCCCTTCTGCGCACCTGGTGCACTGTGGCGTGTGCAGGAGCCCCTGCTCTGCTCAGACAACTCCAAGTTCACCAGGAGTCAGCCGTGCTTGTTCACAAACCTGTTTATGGCTGTTGATCCAATCATTGTAACCACCCAATTTAATTTAATACGCAAGCCGGGCATGGTGGCTTATGCCTGTAATCCCAACACTTTGGGAGGCTGAGGCGGGGCGATCACCTGAGGTCAGGGGTTTGAGACCAGACTGGCCAACATGGCAAAACCCCATCTCTACTAAAAACACAAAAATTAGCTGAGTGTGGTGGTGCGAGCCTGTAATCCCAGTTACTCGGGAGGCCGAGGCAGGAGAATCTCTTTGACGTGGGAAGGCTGAGGTTGCAGTGAGCCAAGAGTGTGCCACTGTACTCCAGCCTGGGCAACAGAGCCAGACTGTCTAAAGAAAAAAAAAATGTAATATGCAAACTGAAAAAATAGAAGAGAAACAGACCAAACATTATAGATTATAGATGAATCTCAAAAACATTTATGTTGAGTGAAAGAAACTAGACAGGAGGGTATGTGCCATCTGATCTATTCATATGAAGTTTTAGAACTGGTGAAACTAATCCATAGTGGAACATCAGAATGATGATTGGCGGGGTCAGGGATTGCTGGGAAGGGGCGTGAGGGAAGTTTCTGAATTGATGGCCTTATTTTACATCTTCATTGTTTCTCCGTGAGCAGGAAGGCCAAGGGAGCTGAGAAACCCAATTAACAGGCAAATAAATCTAGTTTCTCAGAAACATTTAATAGGGATTTACAAACCAAAGCAATGTCCTGGGCAGCCTCAGGATGATGGCTCCCTGCACCTTCCCTCCAGATCCTTTTTATAGCAAGCTTTTGGGGAAAAATTTGTGCAGCTGGTCACGTCTCAGACTTTCTTTTGAAACTCATGAGGACTGGGAAGTTAGATAAACATCTTTATGAGGGGTGACCTGTGCTATAGGGATTGTCTGTTTATGAGGGATTGTCTATGCTACAGGAACTCGTTGGTATGCAGGAGTCAAACGTCAGTCATCGTGGTTTCACTTCAAGATGGCGTCACCCTTGCCATGCATTAGGCTGTTTTTCTACATTCATACAGGTTTGGGTTACCCAGGTGTGTGAATTTGCCAAAGCTCAGAATGATCCACTTAAGATTTGTGCCTTCCACAACATGTATTTATTTATTTTTTGAGACAGAGTCTTGCTCTGTTGCCAGCCTGGAGTACAATGGCACCATCTCGGCTCACTGCAACCTCCAACTCCCTGGTTCAAGCGATTCTCCTGCCTCAGCCTCCCGAGTAGCTGGAATTCCAGGCATGCGCCACCACACCAGGCTAATTTTTGGATTTTTAGTAGAGACAGGGTTTCAGCATGTTGGCCAGGATGGTCTCGATCTCCTGACCTCATGATCTGCCTGCTTCCTCAGCCTCCCAAAGTGCTGGGATTATAGGCGTGAGCTACTGTGCCCCGCTGACATGTAACTTTTACATAAGGAAATATTGAACTCTGGTTAATGATACAGATGTTGAGGCCGGGCATGGTGGCATGCACTTGTAATCTCGCTACTAGGGAGGCAGAGACAGAAGAATCACTTGAACCCAGGAGGCAGAGGTTGCAGTGAGCTGAGATTGCACCACTGCACTCCAGCCTGGGCAAGAGAGCAAGACTCTGTCTCAAAAAAATAAAAAAGAAAGAAAAAGAAAAAAAAAATTATACAGTTGTTGAAGTGTTTAGAAAGGAGAGTACTGATATTTGCAACTTATTTTGAAATGCATCAGAAAGCAAGATGGCCGGGCTAGGAGGCTCACGTCTGCAATCCCAGTGCTTTGGGAGGCAGAAACAGAAGCTCAGGAGTTCAAGTTCGAGGCCAGTTTGGGCAACATGGTGAGACTCCTCCACTACAAAAAAAATTAAAAATTAGCCAAGTGTCAGCGTGTGCCTGTAGTCCCAGCTACTCAGGAAGCAGAGACAGCAGGATTGCTTGACCTAGGAATTTGAGGCTGCAGTGAGCTGAGATTGTGCCACTGCACTTCAGCATGAAAGACAGCATAAGAACCTGTCTAAATAGTAATAATAATGTGAATGGATGGACAGAGAGGTCAATATTTGATAAAGCAAATATAACAAAATGTGACATGTAGAATCTAGGTGAGATATATGTAGGTATTAACTGTAAAACTGTTTAATCTTTTAAGTTTGAAATGTTTCATTCAAAATGTTGGAGAAGAAACAAGCAAAAGACCCAGTATTGGCAAGTTGTTAAAATACTACTCTCTAATAAGATATGAGCAGGGCAACTGTGAGAGAAATCCTCAAGAAGAAGTCTGCATGCAGGGCATTTTGCAAGTCTTGAGTTCTCATTTCATTTTAAAGGCACCAAAACTGGGAATCATAGCTGCAGTAATGAACTGGAATTCTGATCAGTGGACTCCTCAAAGAAAAGCCTTAGCCCCGTTTCAAAAGACTGGAGAGTGAATACACATTTATATGTTTTCAGTCAAAATGAAACACTGAAGCTTTGTATCTAGCATTTTAACACAACATTCACTGACTGCCAGCGCATAGAGCATGTTTGTGTGACTCGGAAACAGTCACGCCCTCTTCTGGCTGGATGCAGCTCCACAGCGAGGGAACAGAGCCAGATTTTGTCCCTCCTTGGCTGAATGTGCTCATGCGATGTACACCCCACTCAACTGCCCATGTTAGACACTAATTTCCAGGCCCAAACACAAATAGGTAAGAGGACTGTGGCTGGTTGCATCACCCATCTCCCAAGTCTGAGGGGACCTCACACTCAACAGAAAGGTCCCTATCAGAATGCCACCCTCCTCTGCCACCACTCCCCACCGCCAGCTTCCCTGGGCCTCGCCCCAATTCCATGATCACCTTGACCTCCTCCCTCCCTGTCTGTCCATCTCCTAGGAATGGGGCTGGTGGTGATGGAAGGAGAACAGAGGGGGATCTCAAGGATTATCAGGGTGATCATCAGAGAGAAACTGATTTTTCAGAAAAAGTGATTCATAACCCTTTCCTGCCCTTAACACCCTACCTGTTTTCATTAAAAAAAAATTTTTTTTTTGAGACAGAGTTTCACTCTGTCACCCAAATTGGGTGCAGTGACACAATCTCGACTCACTGCAACCTCCGCTTCCTGGGTTCAAGTGATTCTCCTGTCTCAGCCTCCTGAGTAGCTGTGATTACAGGCGCATGCTACCACGCCCGGCTAATTTTTGTGTTTTTAGTAGAGACAGGGTTTCATCATGTTAGCCAGGCTGGTCTCGAACTCCAGACCTTGTGATCCGCCCACCTTGGCCTCCCAAAGAGCTGGAATTACTGGCATGAGCCACTGTGCCCAGCCCCTACCTCTTTGTAAAAAGTAGATGGGGGGGGACATTCTAGGTGGTGTAAGGAAAGAGGTCTGAAAAGAAGGGGAAATGGGAGCAGGGGCTCTGAGGGACTTTTTTTGATCCTTAGTGTCCTCCCACACACACCTAGCAGTGGCTGTCTTGTCCCCACGGCCCCTCCATGGGGACTACAGACTAGCAGGGACATGGATCTTGAGGCCAGAATGGAGGCTGGGTGGCCTAGCCCTCAGCCAAGGCTCAGAGAGGGAAGCTAGAGCCTCCAACACCCCTGACCCTGAATCAGCCCCCGCTGCACTGAGCCAGTAGATCTTAGCAACTTGGATTCAAGGACACCTCTGTGGTCCCTCAGAGTCTTTCAGTCCTGCCTGCAAACATTTATGCACTGTGTGACCTTGGGCATATCACTTTACCTCTTGGAGCATCAGATTGCTCAGCTATCTGGGTCTAATCATAGCACTTTTCTCCTGGGATGGTTGTGACGTTCAATGTGTTTATGCAGAGGCAGTGCCTGGCACAGGATATGGTGTGCAGAGAACACTCAGGAAGCAGCAGCTGCCCTTGTAGCCCCAAGATCCCACAACACCCTCTGGGTCCTATGAAGGAGATCTCTATCCCCACACATTTGTCATCCGTAAGACAAATGCTGAAAACATTTTTGTGGTCTCAATGATCAGGTTGTAAACTCAGCTGAAGAACTTGCTGAAAGCATTTTGAACCTGATGAAGAGACATTTAAACAATTGAATTAAGAGGTCTTTGTAAGTATTTTCCCAAGCTGGAAAGCAGCTGTGAGTGGATAAGAACCCTTCTTCCGGCCAGGTGCAGTGGCTCACGCCTGTAATCCCAGTACTTTGGGAGACTGAGGCAGGAGGATCACCTGAGGTCAGGAGTTTAGACCAACCTGGCCAACATGGTGAAACCCTGTCTATACTAAAAATACAAAAAATTTAGCTGGTTATGGTGGCACATGCCTGTAATCCCAGCTATTTGGGAGGCTGAGGCAGGAGAATCGCTTGAACCTGGGAGGCGGAGGTTGCAGTGAGCCAAGATCATGCCACCGTACTCCAGCCTGGGCAACAAGAGCCAAACTCTGTCTCAAAAAACAAACAAACAAAAACCCAACAAAAATCAACGAATAACTTGACATACTCCATGGAAGGACAGATTCTGGAGATTGCTTCATATGGCTTCCAGAAATAATAGGTTGTTGTACAAAAGTCATGACATCATTTTGATAAGGAATGAATTATCAGTGTCCACCTCTATCAGAGAAGGGGGTTAATATCACTCTTCTGAACTCCAACTGTGTATGTTCATCTGTCTACTGGCTACCTTCATTTGGATGTCTAACAGGCATCTCAAATCCAACATGTCCAAAACAGAAATCTTGACCCTTGTTTCTGGATCCCAAACTGCTCTACCTGTGGTCCCGTCTCATTGATGGCAATGCTAGCCTTCCATTTTTTCAGGTGAAACCCCTTCAAGTCATCCTTCACTCTTCTTTCTCTACATCTGGTCAATCTGTGTGACTCTACGTCTCACCATTTCTATGACTAATACCCTGGTCCAAGGTAGGATCATCTCTCACCTGGATTATTGCAAATGCCTCCTTCCTATCCTTCATGTTTCTAGCCTTGACAGCAAAGCAGCCAGATAATTTTGTTAAAAACAAATCAGACAGGTGTGGTGGCACGCACCTGTAGTCCCAGCTACTCGGGAGGCTAAGGTGGGAAACTCGCTTGAGTCAGGATGAACCTACTGCACTCAAGCCTGAGCGATAGAGCGAGACCTTGTCTCGAAACAAAAACAAACCCAAAACCACATTATGTCAATACTGTACTCATATCTTCGCTGTACCTCCGTCTCTTCCAGAATTAAATCCTAAATCCTGTAAAACTGTCTGTGAATTGACTCTCTGCTACCCCTTTGACATCATCTTCACACCCCTCCAGCCTCATTGTCATTCCTTGAAGATTCCAGACAAGTTCCCCACTTACAAACTTGCACTAGCTATTCCCTCTGCTGCAATGCTCTTCCCCAGATATTCTCATGACTTGCTCCTTCATGTCCTGTAAGTCTTTACTCAAATATGACCTATAATGAGGCTGACCTTGACCATCCTATCTGAAACTGCGACCTACTCCCACCCCCAAATCTCTCTGGCCCTGCTCTGTATGTTTCCCCATAGCACTGATGGCCTGGTAACATATGATGTAATTTTTGTTTAGTATGCCTATTGTTCTTTTTTGTTTTGAGACAGGGCCTCACTCTGTCACCTAGGCTGGAGTGCAGTGCCATGATCTCAGCTCACTGCAGCCTATGCCTCCTGGGCTTAAGCGATTCTCCCACCTTAGCCTCCTGAGTAGCTGGGACCAGAGGCCCATGCCACCACACCAGCTAATTTTTGTGTTTTTGGTAGAGACGGGGTTTTGCCATCTTGCCTAGGCTGGTCTTGAATTCCTGACCTCAAATTATCCGCCCACCTCAGCCTCCCAAAATGCTGGGTTTATAGGCGTGAGCCACTGCTCCCGGCTATGGTTAGTGTTTATTACCTGTCTCCTCCTCTACAATGAAAGCTCCATGTGGGCAGGGATAGTTGCCTCTTGCATTCACTGATGTAACTCTTTCCTTATAGCATAGTGCCTGGTGAAATAGTATACGTGCTCAGTGAATATTTGTTGAATGAATCTGAGACCTTTCTGAGTAGATATACATTTGAGGAGGGATTCTTACTGCTGGATCTTTAAAAAATCTAAAAACTAAAATTATCCAATTACTTTATGGCTTAGAACTTCATCTTCACCCAAAACTAAGCAGCATTGACAGGCTTGTTCTGATTAATCATAAACATTGCTTTCTTCTTGCAGAGAAACTTATGTACTCACATGCTACACTCTAAAATTTAAAAGTTCTATAAAAGATAAATGAATAAATTCCTATCTACTAGCAGCAAATAATTGGAAATGAATTTTTTAAACTTCCATTTACATAGCATAAAAAAAAAATTTAGGAATGAATTTCACAAAAGATGTCCAAGACATTTTGTGTAGGGAAAACTCTCTCTAATGGCGTTTCTCCTCTGCTCTCACACCACAACAATAATCAATGCAGAAGACTTCTGCGACCAAATGTGTGGAGTTTTGTCCCTACACGCCACGCAGGGGACACCGGCTGGGTGTTCTCTAATTCAGTTCCAACACTGTCTACACTGAGACAGTGTCAGATCGCACAGGTTGAGGGCTCCGTCCCCGAGACTACCATCCCCTACCTACCAGTCTGGGCCTCTAGAACTTCTGACTGATCAGATTTTTACATAATTTATAATTTGATTTTGGAAACTTTGCAGATATCAAAGGTTTAAAACACTTGATGACACAAAATAGGATTACAGGTTATTGTAAAGTCATTCATTTAACCAAAGTGATAACTCAATTTTTTAAAAAAGCAAAAACCTTCGTTCTTTGAGAGAGGGGACTTAACTTTCCAAACAAAAAGCCCTGATAACAACAGCAGGAAGCCAATTAAGTTTTTTCCAAAATTTTCTAGGCCAGGCATGGTGGCTCACGCCTGTAATCCTGGCACTTTGGGAGGCTGAGATGGGCGGATCACCTAAGGTTAGGAGTTTGAAACCAGCCTGGCCAACATAGTGAAACCCCGTCTCTACTAAAAATACAAAAAAATTAGCCAAACGTGGTGGTGTTCGCCTGTAATCCCAGCTACTCAGGAGGCTGAGGCTGCAGAATTTCTTGAACCTGAGAGGCAGAAGTTGCAGTGAGCTGAGAATGCACCACTGTACTCCAGGCTTGGCAGCTGAGTGAGACTCCATCTCAAAACCAAAAAAAATTTTTTGTAAACAATCTATAAAATTTAACCTTGATTGTAAGTTGTAACTTCCACAAGCCTTTTATAACCTTTATTAAGGAGTTGGTTAATGCTTCAAGAAAACCTTGTTAATCTGACACAGATGTCCATACGCTGGTCTTATATCACTATGCCTTTGATATTAATAATTAATTTATAGAGAAACAACTTATTTTGTCTCTTAAAATTGACCCTTACAGGCTGAGTGTGGTGGCTCATGCCTTTAATCCCAGCACTTTGGGAGGCTGAGGTGGGCAGATCATGAGGTCAGGAGATTGAGACCATCCTGGCCATGGTGAAACCCTGTCTCTACTAAAATACAAACAGTTAGCTGGGTGTGGTGACATGCGCCTGTAGTCCCAGCTACTCAGGAGGCTGAGGCAGGGGAATCGCTTGAACCTGGGAGATGGATGTTGTAGTGAGCCGAGATCACACCACTGCACCCCAGCCTGACAACAGAGCAAGATTCCGTCTCAAAATAATAATAACAATAAATTGATCCTTACAATCTCATATGTCCACCTCTTCTGTGATAGTCCTTGGGCCTCGAGGAGTTGAATGGCTTTGATTTCTGGCCGTGTGTCTCAGTAATGCAGTATATTTTGATTGGCTTCTTCTACGGGGCCTGAAGATGAGGCTTTAATTGCTGTCAGTGTTCAAGATTTAGAGAGGCTTGGTGTCCTTTTTAGACCCAGGAGTCAAAGCCCTTTAACTCAATGTCACAAGTACTTTAAAAGCACATACAGGAAGATAAATTGGTGTAATAACGTTATTTTTTCAAAAAAATTTTATCTCAGTTTTTCCCCTAAGAAAACCAAAACTTACTACGGCAATTTGATCATATTAAAGTTTTTGTTTTTTCAAAATAAATCCTCTAATTGTAACTTGTACCAACTGTTCATGACATGCTTGGACTTTCTAGTTTGTCCTGAACATATCTCCTTCTTAAACAATCAGTCATTTTATTTTAGGGCTAAATTTACCATACAATATTCTTTCACATATAAAATTATTTATCTTTAAGCTTTCTTACCACACACACAAAAAAAACCCTATTTTTATAACTTTCTTTATACATCTTTTTATTTCCTGGTTCCTTTTACCTTGTTTTATACATTTTTTTTTTTTTCCTTTGGAGTCTCGCTCTGTCACCCAGGCTGGAGTACAGTGGTGTGATCTCAGCTCACTGCAACCTGCACCTCCCAGGTTCAAGTGATTCTCCGGCCTCAGCCTCCCGAGTAGCTGGGACTACAGGTGCATGCCACCATGCCTGGCTAATTTTTTGTATTTTTAGTAGAGACGGTGTTTCACCATGTTAGCCAGGATGGTCTCAATCTTCTGACCTTGGCCTCCCAAAGTGCTGGGATTATAGGCATAAGTCACTGTACCTGGACATAACTTTTAAATAAGCTTTGAATTAGACAAAACTTGGTTCACTTTTTTTTTTTTTTTAAAAAGGACACACTTTAAAAAAAAAAAAAAAAGGCTGTTTTCTTACAATATATATTTATTGGAAAATACCCAAATAACGAAATATCTATTATTTATTTAATGTAACTTTATATTCTAAATTATGACAAATTTGTCTACAAGTATTTATCCCATTATACTTACCTAATTATTTTATTTTAATTGTTTACCTAGATTATTATTATTATTTTTTTAAAGACAGGTTTCACCATGTTGGTCAGACTGGTCTTGAACTCCTGACCTCAGGTGATCTGCCTGCCTTGGCCTCCAAACTGCTTGGATTACAGGCATGAGCCACCACGCCTGGCCCTGTTTACCTAGATTATTTAAGAAACCTGCAATAGTCATGATTTAAAGTTATGAAACCGCAATTGCAAAATTATAACTGAGACAGTGAAAAAGATTTGACCTAACTGACTCCATCTTGCTTTTAGCCTCCAAGCTGTCCTTGTTCGTTCCTGGACATAGGCTGAACTAACTTTGGGAGAAACTTAGTTCATAGTTTAGCTTTGAAACAAAGATGGTAGGGCTGGGTGTGGTGGCTCACACCTATAATCCAAGCACTTTGGAGGCCAACGCGGGAGGATCATCTGAGGTCGGGAGTTCAAGACTAGCCTGACCAACATGGTGAAACCCCATCTTTAAAAAAAAAAAAAAAAAAAAAAGATGATAACAGTCCTTTTTCAAAACAAAACCTTCTTACTGCCTGTGCACTAGACTGTCTAAAGCCACAGGGTTAGGAGTTATGGTAATCTTACTAAATTCAAGATGCAGCTATTTTCTTTTTTTTTAGAGACGGAGTTTCACTCTTGTTACCCAGGCTGGAGTGCAATGGTGCAAACTCGGCTCACTGCAACCTCCGCCTCCTGGGTTCAGGCAATTCTTCTGCCTCAGCCTTCTGAGTAGCTGGGATTACAGGCATACGCCACCATGCCCAGCTAATTTCCTGTATTTTTAGTAGAGACGGGGTTTCACCATGTTGACCAGGATGGTCTCGATCTCTTGACCTCGTGATCCACCCGCCTCGGCCTCCCAAAGTGCTGGGATTACAGGCGTGAGCCACCACGCCCGGCTTCAATGTCTTATTTATTAAAAATTACACAAGCAAAGATCATCCTGATTTGGGCTGGGTTTATAGTTTTGTAACCCCTATGCCTAATTTGACACCTTATAGTATTTTGCAGGGATAAGAATGAAATTGCTTGACTAGTAAATGCAAACAAAAATGTATGCTGGAAATTCTTAAGACATTTCTAATATTACTTTACCAAGAATTTTAAAGCTAACTTATTTATTAAAGATTTTACTTAAGTTACATAATCTCGAAAAAGCATTTGACTAGTCTTTCTTTTTTTCCTGATAAAGTGTTTGAGTTAAATGCTTTTATTTTTCTTTAAGCCAATTAATTAGAGCCCTTTTCTTTCTTTCTTTCTTTTTTTTTTTTTTGAGACGGAGTTTCACTCATGTTACCCAGGCTGGAGTGCAATGGCGTGATCTCGGCTCACCGCAACCTCCGACTCCTGGGTTCAGGCAATTCTCCTGCCTCAGCCTCCTGAGTAGCTGGGATTACAGGCACGTGCCACCATGCCCAGCTAATTTTTTGTAGTTTTAGTAGAGACGGGGTTTTACCATGTTGACCAGGATGGTCTCGATCTCTTGACCTCGTGATCCACCCGCCTCGGCCTCCCAAAGTGCTGGGATTACAGGCTTGAGCCACCGCGCCCGGCCCTAGAGCCCTTTTCTATACTTTCAGTAGTGAAACATTGTGTATACAATACATAAATATATAGACATATTAGGCAGGCCCATAGATTTATAAAGACCATTTTATTTTTTCTTATCTTAGACTTTCAGATTCCTGATAATGTGTTTCACAACCCTGGGGAGTTATCAGCCAAGTAGTGTTAAATTTGCATATTAAAGGAAATAACTCAGGTGAAAGTTAGATAGCAAACTTTACATCATAAGGTACGAAGAGAATGTCTGGTGAACTAGAGGAAAATTTAAAATTATATAATTGTCAATTGAACATAAAATTATATAAATTTATCATTGGATTGTATAAGGAGACCAATTTTATTTAGATAGGGACTACCTTTTTTTTTTTTTAACTGGATCTCTGAGCTCTGGGCAGAGCCCACGTTGAATCCTGGATCTCCAAAAAGGGAGAATTATGATGAGGCTAGATCACATGATGTTTTCACAGTTTTTTTTTTTTTAAACAAAGACATTTCTAAGTGTCTAAACTACATTCTTTCTTAAAACACAAAAGTAGCCTCTGTTGTATAACTATTACTTTTTTTTTTTTTTTGAGATGGAGTTTTGTTCTTGTTGCCCAGGCTAGAGTGCAATAGCAAGATCTCAGCTCACTGCGACCTCAGCCTCCCCTGTTCAAGTGATTCTCCTGCCTCAGCCTCTCAAGTAGCTGGGGTTATAGGCATGCACCACAATGCCCGGCTAATTTTGTGTTTTTGGTAGAGTCGGGGCTTCTCCATGTTGATCAGACTGGTCTTGAACTCCCGACTTCAGGTGATCTGCCGTCCTCAGCCTCCCAAAGTGCTGGGATTACAGGTGTGGGCCACTGCGCCCAGCGAAATTTATTTATAGCTTTTTTTGGTGAATATTATAAATAGAATCACTTTCTTGATTTTTTTTTCAGATTGTTTGTTGTTAGCACATATAAATGCTACTGATTCTTGTATGTTGATTTTGTGTCCTGCAACCTTACTGAATTTGCTTATCAGTTCTAAAAATTTTTTTGTATCTTTATATTTTTCTAAATATAAGATTGTGTTGTCTGCAAACAAGGAAAATTTGACTTCTTTCTTTCCAATTTGGATGCCCTTAATTTATTTATTTTGCCTAACTGCTCTGGCTGAGTCATAAAGTGAGAATCTTTGCCTTGTTCCAGATCTTAGAGGAAATACTTTCACATTTTCTCTGTTCAGTATAATGTTGCCTTGAGTTTGTCATATGCAGCCTTTATTGTTTTGAGGTTAGTTCCTTCTACAAAAACTGTTGAGAGTTTTTGTTATAAAGAGATGCTGAATTTTATCAAATGCTTTTTCAGCATCTATTACAATGATCACACGGCTTTTGTTCTTGAATCTGTTAATGTGATGTGTCATGTTTTTTGATTTGCATATGTTGACTCATCCTTGTGTCCCTGGAATGAATCTCACTGGATCATGGTGAGTGATGTTTTTAATGTGTTGTTGGATTTGATTGCTAGTATTTCATCGAGGATTTTTGCATTTGTGTTCATAGGGATATTAACTGTGGTTTTATTTTCTTGTTTTGTTCTTGTCTGGTTTTGGCATCAAGGTAATTCTGCCCTCAAAGAATAAGTATTCCCTCTTCTTCAGTTTTTTGGAATAGTTTGAGTAGAATTGGTATTCTTTAAATGTTTTGTGGAATTCAGTAGTGAACCAAATCATTTCCTAGGCTTTTATTTGATGAGATAGTTTTTGTTACTGATTTGATCTTGCTATTCATTATTGTTCTGTTCAGGTTTTGTTTTTCTTCATGGTTCAACCTTGGTAGATTGTATATGTCCAGGAATTCATGCGTTTCTTCTAAGTTCCAATTTGTTGGTACATAGTTGTTCATAATACTCTCTAATGAGCTTTTGAATTTCTGTGGTATTGGTTGTAAGGCCTCCTTTTTCATCCCTGCTTTCATTTATGTGGGTCCTCTCTCCTTTTTTATTAGTTAGTGCTCCTGAACAACCAAAGGGTCAATAAAAAAATTAAGAAGAAAACTTAAAAATGTTTTGAAACAAATGAAAATAGAAACTACATCCCCAAACCTGTGGGATACAACAAAAGTAGTGCATAAAAAGGAGGTTTAAGCACCCATATCCAAAAAAGTAGAAAGGGTTAGGTGCACTGTCTCACACCTGTAATCCCAGTACCTTGAGAGGCCAAGGCAGGAGGATCACTTGAGCTCAGGAGTTTGAGGCCAGCCTAGGCAATATAGTGAGACCTTGTCTCTACAAAAAATAAAAAATCAGCTGGGCATGGTGGCGCATACCGTGGTCCTAGCTACTTGAGAGGCTGAGGTGGGAGTGTTCCTTGAGCCCAGGAAGTAGAGGTTGCTGTGATCTGTGATTGTGCTGCTGTACTCCAGACTAGGTGAAAAAACGAGATCCAGTTTCAAAAAAAAACAAAAGTAAATAGACTTTAAATAAACAACCTAATGAAGTACCTTAAAGAACTAGAAAAGCAAGAACAAACCAGACCCAATATTACTAGAAGGAAAGAAATAAAAGTGACAAAAACAGAAATAAATGAAGTTGTAATGAAAAAATACAAAAGATCAATGAAACAAAAAGTTGGTATTTTGAAAATATAAACAAAATTAACAAACCTTTATCTAGATTAACCAATAAAAAAAGAGAGAAGACCCACAAAAATAAAATCAGAGATGAAAAGGGAGTCCTTACAACTGATAGCATGGAAGTTCAAAGGATCATTAGAAAGTATTATGAACAGCTGTATACCAACAAATTGGAAAACC
Organism: Sapajus apella; assembly: GCF_009761245.1. Taxonomy (NCBI): domain Eukaryota; kingdom Metazoa; phylum Chordata; class Mammalia; order Primates; family Cebidae; genus Sapajus; species Sapajus apella. Next base: position 5,847,469 of record NW_022436973.1, on the reverse strand, counting down.
CAGAAGAAATGGACAAATTCCTGGATATGTTGTTTAATTTCCACATATTTGTACAATTTCAAAAGTTCCTCTTTTTATTTATTTCTAGTGTCATTCCATTATGATCAGAAAAGATGCTTGATATAATTTAAATTTTTAAAAATTGTTTGAGGCTTGTTTGGTGGTTTAAAATATGGCCTATCCTGGAGAATGTTCCACGTGCAGATGAATAGAATGTATATTCTTCAGCAGTTGGTAAAGTTGCTGTAATCACAGCACTTTGAGATGCTGAGGCGGGTGGATCACCTGAGGTCAGGAGTGTGAGACCAATCTGATCAACACGATAAAACCCCATCTCTACTAAAAATACAAAAAATCAGCCAGGCATGGTGGTGGGCACCTGTAATCCCAGCTTCTCGAAAGGCTGAGGCAGGAGAATCACTTGAACCCAGGAGGTGGAGGTTGCAGTGAGCTGAGATTGTACCATTGCACTCCAGCCCGGACAACAAGAGCAAAACTCTGTCTCAAAAAAATAATAAACAAATACATGCATATATACATACATAAATAAAAAGAAATGTTTTGTAAATGTCCATTAGGTATAGTATTTTTTTTTTAATTCTAAAGTTTATTTGTTGGTTTTCTGTCTGTATGATCTGCTCATTGTTGAGAGTGGGTGTTGAAATCTTCTGCTACTATTGCATAGCAGCCTATCTTTCTCTGTTGATTATTAATATTTGCTTTATATATTTGGGTAATCTGATATTGGGTGTGCATATATTTACAATTCTTATAGCCTCTTGTTGATGACCACTTTTCATTAGGTAATGACCTTCTTTGTCTCTTTTTACAGTTTTTGACTTGAAGTCTATTTTATGAGTATAGCTATGCTTCCTTTGTTTCTCTTCACTGCTATACTAACGTGGATCCTACTTTTTTTTTTTTTTTTGAGGTGGAGTCTCACTCTGTCATCCAGGCTGTAGTGCAATGGGGTGATCTGGGCTCACTGCAACCTCTGCCTTTTGTGTGGAGGAACAAGCGATTCTCCCACCTCAGCCTACTGAGTAGCTGGGATTACAGGCATCTGCCATATTGCCCTGCATGAGCCACCACGCCTGGCCCTATATCTTTTTTTTTTTTTTTTTAGACAGAGTCTCCCTCTGTCACCCAGGCTGGAGTGCAGTGGCATGATCTCGACTCACTTCAACCTCCGCCTCCTGGGTTCAAGCGATTCACCTGCCTCAGCTCCCTGACTAATTGGGACTACAGGCATGTGCTCCCACACCCAGCTAATTTTTGTATTTTTAGTAGGGGCAGGGTTTCACTACGTTGGCCAGGCTGGTCTCAAACTGACCTCAGGTGATCCGCCTGCCTCTGCATTCCAAAGTGCTGGGATTATAGCCACCGTGCCTGGCCTATATTGCCTGTCTTTTTTTCTTTTCTTTTTTTTCTTTTTTCTTTTTTTTTTTTTTTTTTTTGAGACAAAGTCTCACTCTGTTGCCCAAGCTGGAGTACAGTGGCACGATCTAGGCTCACTGCAAATTTCACCTCCCAGGTCTAAGCGATTCTCCTGCCTCAGCCTCCCAAGTAGCTGGGACTACAGGTATGTGCTATCATACCCCACTAAATCTTGTATTTTTAGTAGAGATGCAGTTTTGTCATGTTGGCCAGGCTGGTCTCAAACTCCTGACCTCAAGTGATCCACCTGCCTTGGCCTCCCAAAGTGCTGAGATTATAGGTGTGAGTCACCACACCCAGCCTACTAGCTTTATATTTATTATTATATGCCTTTGGGTATTCTTATTTGGGTTGAACCTGCTTGGTGATCTTTGACTTTCTTGTACCTAGATATTCATATCGTTCTCTATACTTGGAAAGTTTTCTGTCTTTGAATAAAATTTCTACCAGTCATTTTCTGTACTCCCTCTTTTAGACCTATGACTCTTAACTTTGCACTTTTGAGACTATTTTCCAGATCTTGTAAGCTTTATTTTTTTATTATTCTTTTTTTATTCTACTGACTGTGTATTTTCAAATAGCCTGTCTTTGAGCTCACTAATTCTTTCTTCCATTTTGTCAATTCTGCTGTTGAGATAGTCTGATGCATTTTTCACTTCATTAATTGTATTTTTCAGCTCCAGGATTTCTGTTTGACTTAAAACTTTTAATCTCTTTGTTAAATTTCTCTGATAAATTTCTGAATTACTTCTCTGTGTTTTCTTGAAGTTTGCTGAGCTTCCTCAAATAAACTATTTTAAATTATCTGTCGGAGAGGTCACACATCTTTATCACTCCAGGGTTGGTCATCGGTGCCTTCTTTAGTCCATTTGATGAGCTCATATTTCTCTGAATATTCTTTATGCTTGTAGATGTTCATCACTGTCGGGGCATTGAAAAGTTATATGTTTATTCTGGTCTTCATAGTTAGGCTTTGTTCGTGTCCTTCTTCAGATGGCCTTCTAAGAATTCAAAGGGGACTGATTAATGAGTTATCTAGGCCTGTGATTCCTGCTGCTATTTCAGCACTAGAGGGCACGCCAAGTTCAGTTATGCTGCAACCCTCTGTTTCCCCCAAACAGAAAGCCACCGCAGTTGACACTGTGCTGGGTGACACCTGAAACCCATGGCCTCCCGGACCAGTACAGTACTGAGGCTTGTCCAAGGCCTGCAGCCACTACTGCCTGACTGTTGCTGATGTTTATTCAAGGCCCAAGGCCACTTTTGTCTGCCGATGGTGAAGCTGGCCAGGACTTGGGTTCATCCCACTGGGGTGGCAGATTCCCTTCTGGCCAGGGGTGAGTGTAGAAGTGCTATGTGGGAGTAATGGCCTGGAATGAGGGGCTTCAGGGCTTTGCCCAGTGCTGTGTTCCACTATGGCACGGGTAGCACTGAGTTCCAATTCAAAGTACCACACTCACTTTCCTTTCCCCCTCTCCAAAGCACACAGATTCCCTTTTTGGGCAGTGCTCCCTGGGATTATGGGAGAAGTGGTATAAGCGATGTGAGACTGTCCTTCCTACCTTCTTCAGTGTGTTTTCTTGTTATTATGCTAAAACTAGGTATTATTAACTCTCACCTGTTTTTTTAGTTTTTGTGAAGATACTTTCTTTTCTTTTCTTTTCTTTTTTTTTTTTTTTTTTTTTTTTGAGACGGAGTTTCGCTCTTGTTACCCAGGCTGGAGTGCAATGGCGCGATCTCGGCTCACCGCAACCTCTGCCTGCTGGGTTCAGGCAATTCTCCTGCCTCAGCCTCCTGAGTAGCTGGGATTATAGGCACGTGCCACCATGCCCAGCTAATTTTTTTGTATTTTTAGTAGAGACGGGGTTTCACCATGTTGACCAGGATGGTCTCGATCTCTTGACCTCGTGATCCACCCACCTCGGCCTCCCAAAGTGCTGGGATTACAGGCGTAAGCCACCGCACCCGGCCGGAAGATACTTTCTTATGTGGATAATTGTGTGATGTGAAGTTCCTGTGGAAAAATAATTGCCAGAGGGTTCTATTCCACCATCTTGCTGCTTCTCCTCCTTTGAAAAAAAATTTATTTCAACTTCTTTTGCTTCATACTTTTCCCTGGATGCATAATTTGAGTTGAGTTTTTAGTTATTTATTTCTTTTTTTTGAGACAGAGTATCGCTCTGTTGCTCAGGCTGGAGTGCAATGGCATTTTAATAGTCTCCATTTAAAGATAAATGTATATAATCAAAAAGACCAGTCAACCTGAAGAACCGTATTAATTAAATAATAAATACAGGTGAAACCAGGGCAGACATTTGGCAAATGCTGCTGCAGATGGTGAGAGCCACAGCAAGGACAGAGTGAGGGAAGAGTGTGGTGGGCTGGAGGTGAAGGCCCAACTGGATTGACTGGGGAGTGTGCACTAGGCTGGAAGGCATGAGGCCAGGGTCTGTGGGACCAGGAGAAAGGGAGAATCCACAGGCCTGGGGGTTTGATTGGATGTGGGAAGAAAGCAGGCCAGGAGTTGGGGGAAGCCCTGGTTTGGGGCTTGCAGGTACCAGGCAGCTTCTACCAGGAGGTGTCACAGTTGGACATGTTATAGAACCTCTCTTTCTAAGACTCAGATTCCTTTTTTTTCTTTTTGAGATGGAGTTTCTCTCTTGTTGCCTAGGCTGGAGTGCAATGGCAAGATCTCGGCTCACTGAAACCTCCACCTTCCAGGTTCAAGCGATTCTCCTGTCTCAGCCTCCCAAGTAGCTGGGATTACAAATATGAGCCACCATGCCTGGTTTCTTTTGTATTTTTAGTAGAGATGGGGTTTCTACATGTTGGTCAGGCTGGTCTCAAACTCCCAACTTCAGGTGATCCCCCTGCCTTGGCCTCTCAAAGTGCTGGGATTACAGGCCTGAGCCATCGTGCCCAGCCAAGACTCGGATTCTTATTTACTGCAATGAAACAAAACTTACAGGCCTTTGTGTGACAGTTCTTCCCTGTGTCCCCAGTCAAATGCTGTAACAGACATGGTTGGCACCCTGTCCATAACCTTCCCTTGACCCATCTTGGAATTGACCTGCAGATAGTACCATACTCACCAACAGCTTTCTGTGTCTCTTTGCCCAAGGGCATTCTCTGGTCAGAGCCAGCTCAGCCTACCAGACTCACCATAGTCCAGCAGAAGATGGGAGCTGGGTAAACGGCCAGCCTCTCCTCTCAGTGGCACTCTGAGGTGTGATCTGCAGCCTCCCAGAGGGGCCTCAGCCGAGCGGAGCCCCAGCGGTCCACAGCAGGAACCAATCCATTAGCGCACTGTATTGGCTTCCCTCCCTTCCCTGGGTGGCTTCCTGCTCTCAAATTGTGCTTCCTGAGACCAACTCCCAAAGAAACCACCTGCACCTAAAGTTTTGCCTCAGGGTCTGCTTTCATGGGAACCCCAAAGTAAAACAAGCAAGAAACATCAGGGTCACCCCTTCGTCCCCAGCTACCTCTGGAGCTACAGGCAGCATTTTTCCAGCTGATGAGGGTCCTGGCAGCCCACCACATGCAGCCGTGTTCGTGGACACAACCAAAAGCCCACGATCAGGGTGAGGGAGGAGAGCCCCTTTTCAAATTGTTTTAATTGAGTCAACAATTGGCAGCCCTTGGGTACATGCCAGAGTTAGAGGGGTTTGAACCAGAGCAACTCCATCTTGAATAGGGGCTGGGTGGAGTGAGGCTGAGACCCGCTGGGTTGCATTCCCGGGAGGTTAGGCAGTCTTAGTCACAGGATAAGACAGGAGGTCAGCACCAGACACAGGTCATAAAGACCCTGCTGATAAAGCAGGGTGCAGTAAGGAAGCTGGCCACACCCCACCAAAACCAAGAACGAACATGGGGAGGAAAGTGCCCTCTAGTTTTCCTCACTGCTCATTATACGCTAATTAAAGTATATTAGCATGCTAAACGACATGCCCACCAGCGCCATGACAGTTTACAAATGCCATGGCAACATCCAGAAGTTACCTTATATGGTCTAAAAGGGGGAGGAACTCTTAGTTCCAGGAACGGCCCACCCCTTTCCCGAGAAACTCTTGAATAATCCATATCTAGCATATGATGAAAAAACAAACAAAAAAGTAATCACCCAGTGGCTCTCAGGGCTGTTCTGCCTGTGGAATAACCATTCGTTTATTCCTTTACTTTGTTTTTTGTGGTCTTGCTCTGTCGCCCAGGCCGGAGGGCATTGGTGTGATCTCAGCTGACTGCAACCTCCCCCTCCCAGGTTCAAGAGCTCCTCCTGCCTCAGCTTCCAGAGCAGCTGAGACCACAGGTGTGCTCCACCATGCCAGGGTAATTTTTTGTATTTTTGGTAGAGACGGGGTTTCACTATGTGGCCCAGGCTGGTTTCGAACTTCTGACCTCAAGTGATCCACCCACTTTGGCCTCCCAAAGTGCTGGGATTACAGGTGTGAACCACCACACTTGTCCTATTCCTTTACTTTCTTAAGAAACTTGCTTTCACTTTATGAATTCGCCTGGAGATCCAAGAACCCTTTTTTAGGATCTGGATTGGGACCCCTTTCCGGTGACACCAGCATAACCTTTGTTTCCGTTATTTGGGGCCTGGAGGCAGAGGCTATCTTGCTTCAGGGCCTTTGCAACTGCTGATTCCGCTGCCTGGAATGTTTCCTCCTAGGACAGCGCCAAGTCCAGATTCCTCACTTCATTCAGGGCTCAAATAGCATCTCCTTAGAGAGGCCTCTCTGACCACATTACCTTAAATATACTCCTTTCTCTTTCATCCTATTGTTATTACAGCTCCTGGCATTATACCTTTTTTTTGTTGTTTTTCCTGAGACAAAGATTCACTCTTGTTGCCCAGGCTGGAGCGTAATGGCGTAATCTCGGCTCACTGCAAACTCTACCTCCCAGGTTCAAGTGATTCTCCTGCCTCGGCCTCCCAAAGTGCTGGGATTACAGGCGTGAGCTACTGTGCCCAGGTGACATTATTTCTTTTTAAGAATCAACTTTATTGAGGAATAATTTACCCATGCTAAAATACATTCACTTGAAGTGTACCGTTTGGAGTTTTGACAAATACATATGCCCTGGTAACCATCCTCCAATCAACATTTCCATCACCCAAAAAGCTTCAGTTAGAAGGCTCCCTCTCTGGCCCAGGTGCCAGAGACCTTCAAGCCAGAGCGACTCCATTTTGAATGAGGGCTAGGAAAATGAGGCTGACTTGCTGAGCTGCATTCCCAGCCTCTAGATGTTTATAGTTAAGGGAACAAGATAATAATGTTTACTAGGCCAGCCCTGGTGGCTCACGCCTGTCATCCCAGCACTTTGGGAGGCTGAGGTGGGCAGATCACCTGAGGTCAGGAGTTCAAGACCAGCCTGATCAACATGGAGAAACCTCATCTGTATTAAAAATACAAAATCAGCTGGGCGTGGTGGCATATGCCTGTAA
>NW_022436973.1:5816717-5840483 GCF_009761245.1 Sapajus apella | reverse complement strand
TAATAAAGACAAGATTTCACCATGTTGGCCAGGCTGGTCTCGAAATCCTGACCTCAGGTAATCCACCCTCCTCCGCCTCCCAAAGTGCTGGGATTACAGGCGTGAGCCACCACGCCCGGCCCCCTTTACTTTCTTAATAAACTTGTTATTGCTTTGCACTGTGGACTCACCCTGAATTCTTTCTTGCACAAGATCCAAGAACCCTCTCTTAAGGTCTGGATCGGGCCCCTTTCCTGTAACACAGGCACTGGCTGATCTGTGCTGGGTCACTACAGCTTAGTTTTACTTTTCTAGAATTTCATACCCACGGAATAATTTGGCATGTCCTCTCCTGTGTTTGATATCTTTTGCTTGGAATAATGTTGGTTGAGATTCACACATGTAGTTGCGTGTGCCAGGGGTTCATTCTGCTTTATTGCCAAGCTGTATCCCATCTTACGGATGCACCAGGTTGCTTATCCACTCTCCTGCTGATGATGGACAGCGGGGCTGTCTCCAGTTTTCAACTATGAGAGATAAAGCAGCTGTGAACACTCGCACGCAAGTCTGTGCAAACAGGTGTCACAGGAAAGGGGACCCCATCCAGATCCCAAGAGAGGGTTCCTGGATCTCGCACAAGGAAGAACTCAGGGCAAGTCCACAGGGCAAAGCGAAAGTAAGTAAAGTAAAAGAATAAAAGAATGGCTACTCTATAGACAGAAAAGCGCCGAGGGCTGCTGGTTGCCCATTCTTTTTTTTTTTTTTTTTTTTTTGAGACGGAGTTTCGCTCTTGTTACCCAGGCTGGAGTGCAATGGCGCGATCTCGGCTCACCGCAACCTCCACCTCCTGGGTTCAGGCAATTCTCCTGCCTCAATTTTTTAGTAGAGATGGGGTTTCACCATGTTGACCAGGATGGTCTCGATCTCTTGACCTTGTGATCCACCCGCCTTGGCCTCCCAAAGTGCTGGGATTACAGGCGTGAGCCACCGAGCCCGGTGATTCTTATAGTTATTTTTTGATGATATGCTAAACAAAGGGTGGATTATTCATGCTTCACCTTTTTAGACCGTGTAGGGTAGCTTCCTGATGTTGCCATGGCATTTGTAAACTGTCACGGTGCTGGTGGGAGTGTAGCAGTGAGGCCCACCAGAGGTCACTCTTGTCACCATCTTGGTTTTGGTAGATTTTGGCTGGCTCCTTTACTGCAACCTGTTTTATCAGCAAGGTCTTGTGCTGACCTTCTATCTGCTTCTGTGACTTAGAATGACTTAACTGTCTGCGAATGCAGAGCAGTAAGTCTCAGCCTCATTTTACCTAGCCCTATTCAAGATGGAGTTGCTCTGGTTTACGTGCCTCTGATATAGAGACATATCTGTATGTTGTCACGTCTCTAGGGTATACCTAGCAGTGGAATTGTGGATTACCAACTGGCATTATATGACCTATATAATATGAGGTATTATGCAGGTAAGCTCCAGGAGGACAGGGACTTTGTTCATGACAGGATGTGCACGGTGCTCAGCACACATATGGCATGTGGCCAGTGCTGCAAGTCCAGCTGAGCGAATACAAGCCAGCCAGGCTGATTGCCAAACATAAGGGCTACACCCAGGAATTTGTTGTCTGCCTTTTCCCCATCCACAGGCTCCTACTGGGGTTCCTGGCAGGCATGGGGGCTGGGAGGGGAGAGGAGTTGGGGGAGAGGCCTGGACACTTTTGTGAACCCCATTGAGGTTGACAAAGGAGAAAAGTCACCATGGTTATGCCAGGGGTCTCTATCTCACACCTGAAATTTCCCTTAGGGCTTCCTGTGATGCTGAGATGGGGCACCTGTGTCCCTGGCCCCACTCTTCTCCCTTGATGAAACTGCCTTTGCAGAAATTCTAACAGTGAGAAAGTTAGGACAGTGAGAGAGACCCGAGCTAACCAACCCCTATCTTGCCTTTCACCTCTAAGATGCCCTTAGGCATTCCTGGGCTTGGGCCAAGCTAACTTTGGGAGACATTTACTTTATAGTTTAAAGGATAATAGCCCATTTCCCAAACTAAACCGCCTTTGTAAAGCTAATGAAAGGTTAGGAGAACGAGAAGAGCCTCAGTTCTGCTACCGTGTAGCTGTAAACCCTTGTCAGCGTTATTCGCAGGCTGCAAGATTTGCAGCTTCCCGTTAGTCCTGCAGATAACATCACGCTTGTAGAGTTTAAAATGGACTTTTTGAGATGAATTTTCAGGTTTTTGCATTTCTTTTCTTTTCTCTACTTTTCCTTTCTTTCTTTCTTTATTTCTTTTTTTTTTTTTTTTGAGACGGAGTTTTGCTCTTGTTGCCCAGGCTGGAGTGCAATGGCACAATCTCTGCTCACCGCATCCTCCGCCTCCAGGGTTCAAGCGATCTCGTGCCCCAGCCTGCCGAGTAGCTGGGATTACAGGCATGCACCACCAAGCCTGGCTACTCTTGTATTTTTAGTAGAGACTGGGTTTCGCCATGTTGGTCATGCTGGTCTCAAACTCCCAACCTTAGGTGATCCGTCTGCCTCAGCCTCCCAAAGTGCTGGGATTACAGGCGTGAGCCACCATGACCAGCCATGGTTTTTGCATTTCTTACTACCAAAGGCTGGGGCATGGGGGTATGGGTGAGAACTCAGTCCTGTGGCCCCACCCAGAAGCGAGTTCGGCACCCAGGACAATGTTCCACATCCCTGTGATGGCATCCCCAGCCAATCAGCAGCGCCCATCCATTTCCTGGGCTGCCAAACTATCCTTTAAAAAGCCTAGCCTCAGAATCTTCAGGGAGGCCGATTTGAGTAAAAATAAAACTTCTGTGTCCAGCCAGCTCTGGCAAATCTGGTTCTATGCGGGCAGCTGGCAAAGTGAACCCGTGGGGCGGTTACATGCGGACCCAGGCTGTCCCCTGCATGGGAGGGTTATGCAGGCCCACTCCTTCCCCTTCTCTTTCCCACCCTCGAGCGGCCTCCAGGACGTTGTCGTGTGGACACCCGGGCCGCGTGTCCAAGCTCTGTCCACACCTTCTGCCAACAGCTGCCCCTTGCTCTTCGGGGCTCCCGGGCCTCGGGAAGGGACCGGGGTTGCCAGGGTAAAGGGTGTGGGTGGACTTATGAGCACTGCACGGTTTAGGGATATGGTGTCTTTGAGGTCGGTGGGCGTTTGTGTCTTGGTGTGTCTGTGAATCTGTCGCGTCGGTGGTTCCAGGCCCGGTGGCGCTGCAGACCCCGGGAGGCCGCCCTCCGTCTTCAGGTAGCGCCCGCCGCCTCCCGGCGCCTGGGAAGAGACGGTGGGAAAATCGCGGCGGCGGCGAGAGCCCGGCCTGCCCTTCGCGTCCCGGTCCCGCAGGGGGCGCCCGCGTTCCGCGAAGAGCGGCTGAGGCCCCAGAGACACGCTCCGGCAGCTGGATGCGGAGCCCCCAGGAAAGGGAAACTGAGGCCCGGGGAGGCAAAGGGAGGCTACTCCGACCTCCTAAATGCCAGCCCCAAATTCCACAGCACCAAGCCTGTCTCTAGACCTAGGAAGTGCAGTGGGAGTGCGGTTCTCTCCCTGGGCTGCGCAGGCTGGCTCGGAGGCGGGGGACTGGACCCAGTGACCTCTGTGAGTCCCCTCAGAGACCCTCGCCAGCTGCAGGGAGGCCCGCCAGCTCAGGGGCGAGGTCTGGAGGGCAGGGCTGGGGGGCCTTGGCCCGCTGGAAGACGCTCGCTGTGAGGCACAGGCTGAGGACGCATTTATTCATCTGTAGAATGGGCGTGTAGGGAACACGCCCGTTCAGTTCCCTCCCTTGCTTTCGGCTTCATCCTAGCGCAGGTCGGAAGCTTAAGGGGAGGCTGGGCCAGCGTCCTGGGGAGCCCATCCTTGCGCTCTCCGGACACGACCACTTCCAGACCCTGCTCCTTCCCGGACCTGCCTACTGGACCATGGGATGGTCTCGAGCCTGCAGCATCCTTAGCTAAGCAGCCCGACTCAAAACGATGAGTTAGACCAATCGGTTATTGCCCTCCTGTTCTTCTAGAAATGTATACCGACACCCCCAGCGCGGTGGCTCACGCCTGTAATCCCAGCACTTTGGGAGGCCGAGGAGGGCAGATCATGAGGTCAGGAAATGGAGACCATCCTGGCCAGCATGGTGAAACCCCGTCTCTACTAAAAATGCAAAAATTAGCTGGGCGTTGGTGGCGCGCACGTGTAATCCCAGCTACTCAGGAGGCTGAGGGAAAAGAATCGCTTGAACCCAGGAGGCGGAGGTTACAGTGAGCCGAGATCGTGCCACTGCACTCCAGCCTGGCTACAGAGTGAGACTCCGTCTCAAAAAAAAAAAAAAAAAAAAAAAAGAGGGAGAGGGAGAGAGAGAAATACATACCAACACCCACACCCACTGCATGCCTGGCCTTGTGCTGGTTGCTGGGGAGAGAGCAGTAGAGAGAAAAGTGAGGCTCTGTCCTCAGGGACCACACGGTCCAGAGAGAGGAGGCTCCCTGACAAGCAAGCAAACAATAAACAATTACAAAGTCCTGTGAAGGAAACCAAGAAAGGGCAGACAGAATGGATGACTGAGGAGGGGGAGGCTGCTCTTAGCTGGAGCTGTCAGGGGAGGTCCCTCTAATGAGGCAGCATTTAAACCAGGAGCTGAAAGATGAGATGGAGCCAGCCAAGCAGAGGCGAGGCCAGTGGAAAGGGTGAGCTAGGGCAAGGAAAACAGACTCATCCTTTCAGAAGCTCCTGGGGCTGCTGGGTGGAGAGTGGGCTGGGACAGGGCGTGAAGTGAAGTCCAAAGGCCAGAGAGGATGCTGTCGCCATGAATCAGGGGACAGGTGCTGGGGGCTCAGACCAGGGTGATGGTCATGGAGGTGGAGGATTCTGGATGTATTGTAAAATAGGGTTGGCCGGGCGTGGTGGCTCACTCCTGTAATCCCAGCACTTTGGGAGGCCGAGGTGGGTAGATCACCTGAGGTCAGGAATTCTAGACCAGCCTGGCCAACATGGTGAATCCCAGCCTCTACTAAAAATACAAAAATTAACCAGGTGAGGTGGCATGCGTCTATAATCCCAGCTACTCAGGAGGCTGAGGCAGGAGAATTGATTGAACCCAGGAGGCAGAGATTGCAGTGAGCCAAGACTGTGCCACTGCACTCCAGCCGGGGCAACAGAGTGAAACTGTGTCTCAAAAAAATAAATAATAAAAATAAATAAAATAAAATAGGCTTTATTTAATTAATTTATAAAATAAAATAAAATCGGATCTTGCTGTTAGATGCAAGGTAGGGGGCAAGGAGAAATCCAGGAGCACGCCTTGAAACCTTGGGTAGCTGGAGGTGCCCTTTACCAAGGTGGAGAAGTGTGTGAGAAACTCGGGATGGGGCGTCCGGGATCCCAGGACAGAGTCCAGCCCTCCCTACATATCCCCTGCCTTTGCGGGTGGGTTGTGGCTTTGAACTCAAGGATTGCGGCTTCCAAACTTGGCCCAGCCTCAGTATTGGCTGGGAGCATTGGTCAATATGATTCCCAGGTCCAGATCTTCTGACACAGAAGCTCTCAGGTGGCCCCTAGGTGGGAGTCCTGCCCCAGAGCCCAGTAGTGGTTTTCCCACTGGGACTGTGGTGACCCCTGTCCTCCTCTGTAGGTGGCCAGGCCCCGGCGAGGGAAGAGGCAGTGGTGGGAGAGTTTGGAGGGAGCCTCCAGAGACACACATGCACAGAGGCTGCTGGAGAGTCAGAGGCGCCAAGAAATGCCAGGGAAAAACAAGCCACCTTTTAATTCTGACCTCATTTCTAAATGATCACAGCTACCAAGGAAGATATTAATTTGCCTCCTGGGAATTGGTTGGAGGGAGCACCAAGAGAAACTGGCACTCAAAACAGGACACAGAAGCTCAAGTCCTTCACCAAGTACTTGCAGTGGTGAAGATGGGGAGTGCTGGGGCTCTGAGGGTCCCTTGGGACCCTCGGCTCACTCTAAGGTAAGTCAGGTAGGTGCTGGCAATCCAGTTTATTCTGAACCCATCCCACTAGAGGGGCGCAAATGGTCAAAATATGTCCCTTGCCTTGACAGGCTTGGGAGGTCCATGGAACATTCTTTCACCCACCCTCTTCACCTGGGGGTCATCGTTTAGGTCTCCCCACAAGCATTACTTCTCCAGGGAAGGCCCCCTCAGTCCCCATTACTGGGTCACATCCGCAGTGTGAACACCCACTTGGGCTTCTCTTTCTACCTGCCAGGCTGTTGAATGCATGATGTACTTTCTCCCAGCAAGGCAGACCTGCTGTCTCCTTTTACAGATGAGGGTGCTAAGGCTCAGAGAGTTTAAGCAATTTGCCGAAAGTCACACAGCTGGCACGTGGCCTCGAACTTCTGTGGCTGCCACAGATACAGAAAACATTGCCTAGATCCTTTGTTATAGCCGAACACCACTTAACAACAGAAAACTATGGCTACCCGAAAGGATCAGATGAAGCCTCTCAAAGGACCAAATAAATATCAGTGCTGGGCCCCGGGACGAGGTAGGGATTCTGTTCTGGATGCCACATCCACTTGGCGACAGGGCTCCCAGAGGCCAACCTTAGCTGAACGGAGCCCTCCTGTTCCCCAAAGTCAGCTGTTTCTCTGTCCCTGGAAATACCTCTGAAATGTCAATTGTCAGCTACCCCCCACCTCTCCCTCCTCCTACGAGCCATGTAGCAGCTCAAATATATTATACATATTAAAAGAATATATTCTCCGGCAGCTCTGAAGGGGATAATGAAACCTATATATATATATCTATATATTTATACACAATGGATTGGCTGGAAATGCTCTGAATATCCCTCCAGCTGTGGCAACCCTTTGAAATATGACACTTGAACAACGCCTCCCCCACTGGCGGCTGGCGGGAGACATTAAAGATTTAAAAAAAGGGAAGGAAGGAAGGAGACGAAGGAGAAGAAAAGGGAGGCAGCTGCTCTTGCCTTTGGCTGTGTAGCAGCAAACTGTGTTTAAATATTAAAACCACCCATCACCCGGCCCAGCTGTCTGCCCCCTTCCATGGCCCGAGTTCTTACCAGGGTCTCTTGTGGCTCAGAATGGCTAGGGGTGCCCCACAGATCTAACCCCCCAACCCCGGGGAGGCCGGCAGAGGTTGGGAGCTTGGAGAGGGAGGCTCCGCTTCCGATCTCAGATTCTGCGCTTGTCTAGGCTTGGTTGGGAAAAGGGATCTGAGGTGGGAGTTGGGTGTGGGGCGTCTGCTGGGTTTGAGGCAGAAGATATGGGTTTGGATCCTGACTCTACTGCTTAGACGCTGTGTGAACTTGACCTTGGGGAAATCCCTCCCCAGCTTGGAGCTGCAATAACCTCATCTATACTGTAAGGGATTTAAACTTGATCATGGGACTTGAGGAGTCTATGAATCCTCAAAAACTACATGCCGAATTCGGGTGAGGTCAAGGGAGTCACAGTCTCGCTGGAGTGACTGGCCCCTCTTGGAGTGTTCAGACCATTATTTCCATCTCATCGCTGCTGTTTTAGGGCTCCAGGTAGGGCCTGATTTCCTCTGCATCCCGGTTCCTGCAGGAGAGGCACTTTGTAAACGTTTGTTAATGATCAGAGATATGCGAAGGTACACCTTGTTCCAACACTATAATTAAAGGTGGCCAGAAGAGACATGGGTTATCTTGTAAGGTGGTGAGCACCCTGCTGCTGAAGGAATTTAAACAGAGGCTGGATGAACTCTTTCTGGGGATGCCGTAAGGGATACTTAAGCATTTGACAGGGTTTGGCTGTGAGATCCCTTCTGATCCCAAATTTCTTATAATTTTATTTTTTTTTCAACTTTTAAGTTCCGGGTTGCGTGTTACATGGTTTGTTATATAAATAAACTGGTGTCACAGGGGTTTGCTGTACTGATTATTTAATCACCCAGGTATTAAGCCAAGTACCCACTAGTTATTTCTCCTGATCCTCTGCCTCCTCCCAACCACCACCCTGGTAAGCACCAGTGGTCTGTTACTCCCCCTCTATGTGTCCATATGTTCTCATCATTTAGCTTCCTTATAATCAAGAACATACAGTATTTGGTTTTCTGTTCCTGTGTTAGTTTGCTAAGGATAGTGACCTCCAGCTCCATCCATGTTCCAGCAAAGGACATGATCTCATTTTCTATGGCTGCACAGTATTCCATGGTGCCTATGTACCACATTTTTTAAAATCCAGCCTACTGTTGGTGGGCAGATAATTTTAATTTTTTATGACTGAAGGCTACATAGAACTTCAACTGTGACTGAGGAGAGGAAGTGGGAGAGCAGTTTGGGGTTTCTGTATATTCTACCAGAGTGCAAAGTGGCAGGCATGTGGCTTTGCCTTCCAGGTACCTCTCAAGGTGGTGTGGAGTGATTCCAGGGTTCAAAGACACATGCTTTACTATGCCATAACGCCTAAGCTCACACTAAACACTTTTGATCATCTGCTCGACTGAAAAGGCAGAGATTTGTTTCTTTTTGAGATAAGGTCTCCTGTCGCCCAGGCTAGAGTGCAGTGGCGCAATCACGACTCACTGCAGTCTCGATTTCCCAGGCTCAGGTGATCCTCCCACCTCAGCCTCCCGAGGAGCTGGGACCACAGGCGCATGCCTGGCAAATTTTGTATTTTTTTGTAGAGATGGGATTTGGCCATGTTGCCCAGGCGGGTCTCAATCT
The DNA here is from genome assembly GCF_009761245.1 of Sapajus apella. NCBI lineage: Eukaryota > Metazoa > Chordata > Mammalia > Primates > Cebidae > Sapajus > Sapajus apella. The sequence goes on along the minus strand of NW_022436973.1, from coordinate 5,831,835 downwards.
CCGGGCTCAAGTGATCTCCCACCCTGGAATCCCAAAGTGATAGGATTATAGGTGTGACCTGCTGTGTCTGGCTGGATTTGCTTCTTCCCTGGAGGACGAGCTGACTGGGCTGCACTCACTGAGCGTGGGATGGTTTCCAGCATGGGCTGTCTCTAAAGGATTTGCAAGGGGAATTTTGTCTTTTTTTTAAATTATATTTTTATTATGGGTACATAATAGGTGTAATATACTTATGGGGTACATGCAATGTTTTGATGCAGGATACAATGTGCGATAATCACATCAGGGTTATCGAGGTATCTGTCACCTGAAGCATTTATCATTTCTTTGTGTAAGGAATATTCCATTTCTACTCTTTTAGTTATTTTTAAATATATGATAAATTATTGTTGACTATAGTCACCGTATTGTGCTACTAGATTTATTTCTTCTTTTTTTTTTTTTTTTTTGAGAGGAGTCTCTCTCTGTCATGCAGGTTGGAGTGCAGTGGCGCAATCTTGACTCACTGCAACCTCTGCCTCCCAGGTTCTTTCTACGTTTTCGTACCCGTTAACCATCTTCACTTCCCCTGCCTCCCTGCAACCCTTCCCAGCCTCTGGTAACTGTCACACTTCTCTCTGTCTCCATAAGTTCAATTGTTTTCACTTTTAGCTCCCATATATGAGTGAGAACATGCAAAATTTGTCTTTCTGTGACTGGCTTATTTCACTTAACACGATGTCCTCCAGTCCTATCCATGTTGTGGCAGATGGCAGGATTGTATTCTTTTTTATGGCAGAATAATATTCCATTGCAGCTATGTACTGGCAAAGGGATTTTGACTACACCAGACTGGCATATTTGCCCACCCATTAACTCTAGAAGCAAATCCCTGAATAAGATGTGATTTCCCTAATTGGGATGCTCCAAGTCTAAGATTCAGGAGTTTTAAGGTTTCAGGATTTCAGAATCCAAAGTTTCTATGACTTGAAGTTTCTGAAAGTCAATATTTCTGAGATATTATGAGTCAAGAAATCTTTAAGAGGTAGTTCAAGATAAGACTTTCTATGCGGAATGTACGTTAGGGGCGGAGGTGCTAAGGAATGAATGTAAAACTTTTTTTTTCAAGGTGAACTATCTACCAGCAGAAAGTCAATCTATAAAAAGACCATGTGCAAAAAGCAAAGTGATGTCACTTGTACAACGTAGAAAAAGACAAAATAGTTTCTCTGTCGATAGGACTGGAGCTCAGGTGAGAGTTTGGTAAAGGGATGGAGTCTGTTGCATGCTGGTAAACCACCTCTCCAGAGAATTCTGGGGTCTGTGGTGTTTGCCAATTTCTATGGTATAAATACTTCCACCACAATCGATTTCAAGTTGCCAGCAATTTAACAGTTGGTTCTCAAAGTTCTAGAAAATCCAGCAGTTTCCCTCTTATGACCTAGCAAAAACTGACTGGCCAGGCTTCTGCAATTGGACCTGGAAGAGTCAGGGGGGTTGTGGCTTTGAGGGCAATTGTTCAAGCGAGAAGAGGGCTGTGAGGATCTCAAGATGACATTGGGATCCTGATGGGAAGGTTTCCTGCTTCTGGAGGAGGGAAGCAGAGGGCTACTTTTCCTCCTAGGGGCCAGGGATGCATGGAAGGGCAGAGGCGGGGGCTCCCAGCCACGGAAGCTGGGAGGGCAGCTAGATGGTGGGGCTGATTAGGAAGGGCAGCAACTGTCCCTTCACCCGGCCCACCCTTCACTGGAGGTGTACATTCACCTATTTTTATTTATTTATTTATTTGTTTGTTTATTTATAAGACGAGGTTCACCATGTTGGTCAGGCTGGTCTTGAACTCCCGACCTCAGGTGATCCGCCAGCCTTGGCCTCCAAAGTGCTTGGATTACAGGCATGAGCCACCATGCTGGGCCCATTTACCTATTTCCTCACACTTTTTTTTTTTTTTTTGAGACAGAGTCTCGCTCTGTCACCCAGGCTGGTGTGCAGTGGTGCAATCACGACTCACTGCAACCTCTGCCTTCCAGGTTCACACAGTTCTCCTGCCTCAGCCTCCCGAGTCGCTGGGATTACAGGTGCATGCCTCCACGCCCCACTAATTTTTGTATTTCTTTCATAGAGATGGAGTTTTACCATGTTGGCCAGGCTTGTCTCGAACACCTGACCTCAGGTGATCTACCTGCCTCTGCCTCCAAAAGTGCTGTAATTACAGGCATGAGTCACCAGGCCCGGCCCCCTCACACAGCTATTTCATGAAGATTTATGGAAAGCAGAGATCATTATGCTCATTTTGCTGATGAGGAAATTAAGACACAGACAGGCAGAGGTATTTGTTTCCAGTCACATAGTTGCCAGGAAAAAAAATGATAGTAGCTCAAATAGATTGAGCATTTTCTCTGAGCCTGGTCTGTGTGAAATAGCTTGACTTGTTGCTTAGGTTGGGGTCCTTGGGAGCAGATCCTGAGACTAACATCCCAGAGCGAGACATTTACTCAAAGGTGTGCCCGGGTAAGGTGGGGGGTGTAGAACAGGGAAGGGGAGGAAGCCAAGCAAGGATGCGAGTTCAGGCAATGCCCTAGCCTCAGCCTAATGGGGTGTGGGTCTGGAGCACCCCAGAATTTGTCCCAGCTGGAAGCAAAAGATCTGGGCATTCACACTCCTCTGTTAGTCATTGGCTGGGGGCCGCTGTGGGGGCACATTGGCTCCCAGGCCCCTCAGGCACAGGTCCCAGGTGAAGCCTCTGAATAAGGATCTCTCTTTCTTTTTCTTTCTCTCTTTCTTTTTGTCAGAGTTTCGCTCTTGTTGCCCAGGCTGGAGTGCAATGGCGACGTCTCAGCTCAATGCAACCTCTACCTCCCAGGTCCGAGTAGCTGGGATTACAGGCATGTGTCACCACGTGTGGCTAATTTTGTATTTTTAGTAGAGATGGAGTTTCTCCATGTTGGTCAGGCTGGTCTTGAATTCCCAACTTCAGGTGATCCACCTGTCTCAGCCTCCCAAAGTGCTGGGATTACAGGTGTGAGCCACTGCTCCAGGTGTTCCTTCCTTCCTCCCTTCCTTCCTTCCTCCCTCCCCCCCTTTTCCCTCCCTTCCCTCTCCTCCCTCCGTTCCCTCTTCGCCCTCCCTTCCCTTATTTCTTCCCTTTCTTCTTCCCTTCCTTCCTTCTGACAGTTTCAATCTGTTGCCCAGGCTGGAGTGCAGTGGTGCAATATCAGCTCACTGCAACCTCTGCCTCCTGGTTCAAGTGATTCTCCTGCCTCAGCCTCCTGAGTAGCTAGGATTATAGGCACATACTACCACACCCTGCTAATTTTTGTATTATTAGTAGAGATGAAGTTTCACCATGTTGGCCAGGCTGGTCTCAAACTCCTGACCTCAAGTGATCCGCCCGTCTTGGCCTCCCAAAGTGCCAGGATTACAGGCGTGAGCCACTGCGCCCAGACACAGGGATTTCTTATTAGTATCCAAACACATCAGAGCTGGGCATCAACAGTGGCCACTCACTTGTATTAACTCAATTACTCCTCCCAGCAGTGCTAAGTGGTAAATGGGGAAAATGAGGCACAGAGAGTTGGAGCCTCCTGCCCAGCATCACGCAGCTAGTGACCATCAGAGTTGGGCAGAGCCTAGGCCAAACTGAGGCCTGTGCCCACCGCCCGTTGTTCTCTTCTGGGAGGAAGGGAAGTTGGTGACTGGAGGAGCAAGAGAAAATAGCCAGAGGCAGGGGAAGCTGTCAGGAGCGGGGACAGCAACTGTCAGAAGAAGGGGGAGAGAGAGAGGAGGCTTTAAGAGGCCTGTTTGGGCTGGGCACGGTGGCTCACACCCGTAATCCCAGCACTTTGGGAAGCCAAGGCAGGCTGATCACTTGAAGACAGGAGTTCAAGACCAGCCTGGCTAACATGGCAAAACCCCCATCTCTACTAAAAATACAAGAATTAGCCGGACATTGTGGTGGGCACCTGTATTACATGGCTGATTACATGGCTGATTACATGGCTGTAATCCCAACTACTTGGGAGGCTGAGGCAGGAGAATTGCTTGAACACGGGAGGCGGAGGTTACAGTGAACTCAGATTATACCACTGCACTCTGGCCTGGGTGACAGAGTGAAACTCTGTCTCAAAAAGAAAAAAAGAGAGAGAGAGAGACCTGTTTGGACAGAGGAAGGTAAATGAGAAAGAGAAGGAGAGAGAATTAAAAGGAAGCAGGGAGGTAGGGGATGGAGAAGGGGCTCACACAGCGCTCTCTTCCCCTCCCCCAGACATCCTAGCCCAGCTCTCTGAGCCTCAGTCTTTTTCTCTGCAAAGTGGGGTGAATAGAGGCACCTGTTCCCTCATGGCGCTGTGGAGAGAATCAAATAAGAAAGTGCTTGTCAAGTGCGTGTTCTAGGTGGCACAGTGTGAGGGCTGACAACCACAGCTGTTCCCTCTGCCTGGCCAAGAGGCACCAGCTGGGGTGCCAGATGTGAGCTGAGCCTCTGGGCTGGGGGCTGAGAGGCTGCGCTGGGGCCGAGTGTATGCTGGGGGAGAGAGGGCTGGGGTGAGCTGAGGTGGGGTGGTGGACTTGCCCTAAGAGCCTGGGAGGAGCCATCAGTGTGCTTTCAGCTGGGAATGTTGTGACTGCAGTGCAGAGTGTGGGCTGGGGACAGAAGGCAGCAGAGATGACGGGGTGGGGAGATGTGTGAGGCTGGGCTGTGCTGGCGTCCAGGCGGGAAGAGGGTGGTGCGGCTGGGCGGGCACTGTGGCTGACATGCATGGCTGGTGGTGTGCAGCATGGTGTGCCCTGTGCCTGGGCCTGCGTGGGCACATGTGTGTAGTATCTATGTGTGTGTCGTGAATATCTGGAGGGGCATCTATGTGCCTGTGTAATGGTGCATGTGTGTCTGTGAGTGAAGTTGTGGGTGGGCATTGTATAGTGTGCCTACCGTACTTGAGCATGTTTGCAAATGTGTGCGGGTGTGTGTCTGGCCCAAACCTGGAAGGCTGGGGTGGCAGAGGGGCTGAAGGCCTGGCAGTGGCCTGATGGGCAGCTCTGGAACCCCTTCCACCCCTCTCCCCCAGGAGCTGATTCCCAGACCAAGGAGGAGGGCTGGGGGCCCTGAGTCCGCCCTGTATCTAGAAGGACGGCCATTGCCCTGGCAGTCGGGGAGGGCTCTCTGGATCTGCGGCAGGCTGGAGAAGTCAGGACTAGAGAAGGGAGGAGGGTGGGTGAAGGCTGGGTGCAGACCTAGGACAGGGCCACCTCCCTGGGCCTCTGTTTCTGTATCTGTGAAGTGGGCCTTGATGAGTGGCCCCAAAAGACACAGCTGGCAGATCCACCAGTGTCCACTGGCTCGAAGCCCACCTTACACCGAGGCCCAAATTGGCCAATCACTTGATGAGTGTCGCCTGTCAAATCAGTTGCTACTTGGTGGGCAGACCCTGGGCTTTCCGTGGCCATCTGAGTCAGGGCGCTGGCAGGGATTCTGGAACACCAGCATGGGGCCTCCCTTCTCCACACATCGCCCAGCACAATACTCCAGCCTGGGGGGAGGACTGATAGATGCTGTCCCCTCGTGTTCTGGCAGAGGCCCAGACATGACTTCAAGGCTTAAAACAACATGGGAATCCCACCATCAGAGCTCACAGCCTGTCCATTCTGCGGGATTTCAAGGCCAAGGAATAGCTTTTCTACTGATCATTCCACCCGTGTGGAGTCAGTCATTTGGCTTTGTAAATCTTTCCAAAGTTTCTTTTTTTAAAACTGTAGGTAATTTCAGAAAGTATTTTACTTTCCACTTTGGTTGTCAATTAAGACTGGGACCACGGAATTGAGTTGGACTCTCCATGGGGCCAGTTTACTAGGGGAGAGGTGTCCTGAGGTCAAGCTGGGACCTTGTACTCACACTGAAGAGCCCCGGTTTGGGAGAAATGCCAGCCTCAACCAACCAATAAGATGGAGAGAAGGGGCTGGGCGCAGTGGCTCACGCCTGTAATCCCAGCACTTTGGGAGGATGAGGAGTGTAGATCACCTGAGGGTCAGGAGTTCGAGACCAGCCTGGCCAACATAGGGAAACTCTGTCTCTACTAAAAATACAAAAATTAGCCAGGCGTGATGGCAGGCACCTGAATTCCCAGCTACTTGGGAGGCTGAGGCAGGAGAATTGCTTGATCCCAGGAGGCAGAGGTTGCAGTGAGCTGAGATCACACCATTGCACTCCAGCCTGGGCAACAAGAGCAAAACTCCGTCTCAGCAACAACATAAACAACAACAACAAAAGATTGACAGAGGGAGGAGGTTGCAGTACGTAAACGGAGGCACAAAAGCTGGGGCCAAAGCCAATACACTATTATTATTATTTTTATCTGAGATGAAGTTTCACTCTCGTCACCCAGGCTGGAGTTAAGTGGCACATCTTGACTCACTGAAGCCTCCGCCTCCTGGGTTGAAGTGATTCTCCTGCCTCAGCCTTCTGAGTAGCTCAGATTACAGGCACCCGCCACCACACCCAGCTAATGTTTGTATTTTTAGTAGAGATGGAGTTTCACTGTGTTGGCCAGGCTGGTCTCAAACCCCTGACCTCAGGTGATCCACCCGCCTCAACCTTCTAAAGTGCTGGGATTACAGACATGAGCCACCTCACCTGGCCGCAAATTCCTTCTTAACAGACACCTTAGTTGATGTTGAACACCCTAGTTAATAGCATCTTCATTAACTGTTACCACCCTAGTTAACTGCAGACACCCTAGTTAATGAAAATCTTACTTGTTGTTGAACACTGTGTTAACAGTGAACACTTGGCTGTGCATGGTGTCTTATGCCTGTAATCCTAGCACTTTGAGAGGCCAAGGCGGGTAGATCACCTGAGGTCAGAAGTTCGAGACCAGCTTGGCCAACACGGTGAAACCCTGTCTCTACTAAAAATACAAAAATTAGCCAGGCATGGTGGCAGGTGCCTATAATCCCAGCTACTCAGGAGGCTGAGGCAGGAGAATTGCTTGAACTCGGGAGGTAGAGGTTTCAGTGGGCAAAGATTGTGCCATTGCACTCCAGCCTGGCAGGCAAGAGTGAGACTGAGTCTTAAAAACAAAACAAAACAAAGCATAGTTAACAGCAAACATTGTTCTTAACAGTTAACACCCTAGTAAACTGTGGACATGCTACTTAACCAACACTTTGATTGACAGTGAGCACCTTAGTCAACAGTGAACACATCCTAGTTGAAGTTAACACCTTCATTAATAGCACCCTACTTCACAACAAGCACTTTAGTTGACAACCGTGTCTTTCGTAGAAAAACAGGATGAGGCACTCACTGAGGGTGTTGGACGAGGGAGGAAGCTCAGCTCCTGGCTCTGTCCCTAGGCCTGGCCCGCCAGTCCCACAGCGCTACCTCTATGCAGTATCGCCCTCCGCCCACAGCTTCCCCTTCCGCCCCACACCCCTGCGGGCTGCAGCTGTGCTCTGCTCAGGAGCCCTGGCTTTCAGAGGGAAGGATGAAACCGCAGCTGGAGTGTGAAATGCAGGATTCAGCTGCAGCCGGAGTGCCCCATGCTTCCCTGGAGGGGAGCTCAAGTTCCTCTTTTGTGTCTGAGATGACAGTCTAAGCCGGAGGAGGTGGGGAGCTTGGAGTGGTTTGTGGGTCTCTCTTTCCTCCCACCCCCGCTTCCTCCTTCCCCTGTTCTCACTGTCAGCACCCCCGCTGGCTGTGTCTGGCTCTCTTTTCTCCTCGACCACGCACGCCCACTGACCATCTCGTTTTTGGATCCTTCTCTTTGCCTATCATCTTTCCTCAAACTCTCAATGTCTCTCTTTTTCTTTTTTAGACAGAGCCTCGTTCTGTTGCCCAAGGTGGAGTGCAGTGGCGCAATCTCGGCTCACTGTAACCTCTGCCACCTGGGTTCAAGTGGATTCTCATGCCTCAGCCTCCCAAGTATCTGGGACCACAGGTGTACCCCACCATGCCTGGCTAATTTCTGTATTTTTAGTAGAGATGAGGTTTCACCATGTTGGCCAGGCTGGTCTCAAACTCTTGGCCTCAAGTGATCTGCCCACCTCGGCCTCCCAGAGTGCTGGGATTACAGGCAGGAGCCAATGCACTGGGCCCTCAAACTCTCTTCCTCTTTGTCAGTTTCTTCCTCCCATTCTTGTATTTTCCACTCTCTGTCTCTGTCTCTCCCTCCCTCCTTCTCTTATCGTCCTCCAGATCTCTGCCCAAGCACCACCTTCTCCAGGAAGCCCTCCCTGGCCCTCTAAGCCTAACTTATGTCCCTGTGTCCTCCTGGAAACCATGCTCCTTGCCTTCAGAGCCTCCACTTCCACTTGTAATGAGTAATTACAGACCAGGGTCTGTTTCCACACCGGCATGTGAGTTCCTTGTTTGCCTTGCTCACTGCTGTATCCTCAGTGCCTGGGATACAGTGAGTGCTTAATAGATGATCCTGGTATAATTGCCTTTTTCTCTTTCCCTCCTATTCTCTCTTCTTTGTCCTGGCTGCCCAGGTGACCCAGCCAGAGGTTTCTCCACTTTTCTCTCACCCTGCTCTTCACTTCCCCTGTCTCCACAGCTCCCGGTGACCCAGGGTGGGTCTTGGCCCTCAGCCTGCTGACCCAGGACCCTCACTGCTTCCATAGTGGGGACCAGTGCCTGTCTGAGGCCCATCCTGACCCTGCTGAGAGGTACTTATTAGAATTCGTTAGAGGAATGAATAATACAAAGAGAAAGGGATTTGCCATTCCAATCCCAGCCATCTCTGCTTGACATACCTTGTGACCCTGAGCGGGTCACCTCATCTTTTAAGTTTCTGTTTCTCCATCTGTGAAACTGACTGGAAATCAGCAAAGACATTCAATGGGAACCTGCTTTGCAACCCATGAAGTGCCTTGTTGGTACCTGTGACTACCAGATGTTAGTACCACATTTTCCTCTCTGGGCACTCAATCACCTAAAATTTGATTTGCAGCCCCCAGGAGCCCAGGCTGGGGGGCTTAGGGTGCTAGGACTCTTCAATGAGGGCAAGTAGGGGAAGGACGAAGTTGACGTTTAAAACCAAATTCATTAACGAGTGTATCATTGAGTAGGGGTCCTCAACCCCCAGGCCACGCAGCAGGAGGTGAGCGGGGCGAGCAAGTGAAGCTTCATCTGTATTTAAAGCCACTCCCCATCCCTCACATCCTGCCTGAGCTCCACCTCCTGTCAGATTAGTGGAAGCATTAGACTCTCACAGGAGCATGAACCCTGTCGTGAACTGTGAATGCAAGGGATCCAGGCCGAGCGCTCCTTAAGAGAATCTAATGCCTGATGATCTGTCACTGTCACCCATCGCCCCCAGATGGGACCATCTAGTTGCAGGAAAACAAGCTCAGGGCTCCCACCGATTCTACACTATGGTGAGTTGCATAATTATTTCATTCTGTGTTACAATGTGATAGAAATAAAGTGCACGATAAATGCAACGTGATTGAATCATCTGGGAATCATCCTGAAACCATCCTCCTCCCATTTCCCCACCGGTTCGTGGAAAAATTGTCTTCCATGAAAGCCATCCTTTGTGCCACAAAGGTTGGGGACCACTGTTACTGAGCACCTACTATGTGCCAGGCACTGTTCAGGGTTCTAGGGATATATCAGCAAACAAATGAGAACTCTGCTCCTAGTTCCTAACACAGTCATTTCACCATCCATGAATCCAACAGATATACATTGAGTACCTACTGTGTGCTGGGCACAGTGGAGGCATTGGGATGGAGAGTGAATGAGACCTGCCCTGGCCCCCACCCTCACAAGTGCACGTTCAGTGTTCCATCTCTGTTCAGTGCTTGGTGCCCTTCCAAGCTCAGTATTTTGCCTTCATTCTGCCCAACCAAAGAAATGAGAGCAATTGCAGATTAGGTGACTCGCTCAAGGTCACGTGTGCTGGAAAGTGGAAGAGCTGAATCCAAATTTGGATCTATTTGAGTCTAGGGCCCTCATTCTTTGGGTACCTTGGATTCTATCTATCCTCTGTTTGCAAGTCTTATTTTCTTTCTTTCTTTTTTTTTTTTGGAGATGGGGTCTCACTCTGTCTCCCAGGCTGGAGTGTAGTGCCACCATCTTGGCTCACTGCACCCTCCACCTTCTAGGATTAAGCAATTCTCCTGCCTCAGCCTCCCAAGTAGCTGGACTTACAGGCATGTGCCACCACGGCTGGCTGAGTTTTGTATTTTTAGTAGAGATGGGGTTTCACCATGTTGGCCAGGCTGGTCTTGAACTCCTGACCTTAGGTGATCCACCTGCCTCAGCCTTCCAAAGCGCTGGGATTATAGGCTTGAGCCACCGCACCTGGCCCCAAGTCTCATTTTCCCTGTCTGTACCCTGAGTAACCTTGGATGCCATCCAGCAACGTGGGTCAGTGAGAGGAGTGTGGGGCCAGTGAAGCCGGGGAAGGGGTGGCCAGACCAGCATCCCTTCTCCAGCAGCGGCCAGACCAGCTCAGCCTCCGTGCAACTTGCCCTGCTTCTGAGTCTGGAGGTGGTTCTTATTATTGGCTCCAAATGACTTTTGCATCCATTTATTTGCTGCATTTTGATTTTGCATTCAATTTCCGGTCCATTCATGGTGTCTGCGCTACCTAGGGGATGCGAAATTGAGGCAGCCAGGAGTGCAGTTTGGACACGCCTGACAGCCACCGCTCCTTGGAGGGAGGAACGCTTGACCAACTCCACAGTGGAAGGGCTGATGAGCAGGAGGCCGCCCTGCCACCGCCCCCGCTCCCGCTCCAGCCAGAATCTGCCAGATGGGCTTCCCACCCCGAAGCTGGCTCCTCCACTCCCCCCGCTCCAACACACATATCTCAGATGGGGAGATGGCCACCGGGAACCCAGCCAGTACCTGGGGTCTGCAGGCAGGGCAGGCGCTGGATTTCACAGAGCATTTGAGATCCTGCAGGGTTGTGCAGAAGCATTTGGGCAGGAGAGCAGGATTTCAGTCCCAGCTCGATCCCAGCAACCTCTCTTCTTCAGGCACCATTAGTGGGGTTGTTTTGTTTTGGTTTGGTTTTTTGAGATGGAGTCTCATTCTGTCACCCAGTCTGGAGTGCAGTGGTGTGATCTCAGCTCACTCCAACCTCTGCCTCCTGGGTTCAAATGATTCTCCTGCCTCAGTCTCCCAAGTAGCTGGGATTACAGGGGCCCACCATCACACTCCGCTAATTTTTGTATATTTAGTAGAGACGGAGTTTTGCCATGTTGGCCAGAATAGTTTTGTACTTCCTGACTTCAGTTGATCCATCCACTTTGGCCTCCAAAAGTGCTGGAATTACAGGTGTGAGCCACTGCGCCCAGTCTGTTTTGTGTTTTTCTTTTTTTGAGTTGGAATCTCACTCTGTCACCCAGGCTGGAGTACAGTGGTGTGATCTCAGGTCACTGCAACCTCTGCCTCCCGGGTTCAAGTGATTCTCCTGCCTCAGCCTCCTGAGTACCCGGGAATACAGGCATGCACCACCACATCTGGCTAATTTTTGTATTTTTAGTAGAGACAGGGGTTCACCATGCGGCCAGGCTGGTCTCAAATTCCTGACCTCAGGTGATCCACCTGCCTTGACCTCCCAAAGTGCTGGGATTACAGGTGTGAGCCCCTGAGCCTGGCCTGGTGGGGTCTTTCTAACAGTCAATTTCATCTGGCCACTCTCCTGCTCAAGACCCTTCCATTGCCCCCCACTGCCCTCAGGGTTGGGTACGAGTTCTTGGCCTTCCAAATCTTATCCACACCAGCCTCCTCTCTCAGTTCTTCCTAAGCTCCAGCATCTCCCAGTGCCTCCTGTTTTCCCATGTTCACACCTTGGCATAGGCTATTCCATTTGCCCAAACCATTTGCCCCCTTGTCCTCTAGGCAGACTCCTAGACACCCTCTGCACATTGTGAGGACACCAGCTAGCCCTCTCCACCAGCACTTAGCACTTTATATGCCTTATTCACTTGGCACTCACAGCCCCTCTAAGATTAGTTCCCATTCCCAGATCTCCTAAAGTCAGCAGAGGCTCAGAGAAGTCAAGCAACTTGCCCTGGATCACACAGTAGGATGCTAGTGCAGGCAGTGCAACTCCAGAGCTCATGCTCCTAACCTCAGAGCCTCAGACCAGCTGCCCGCCTCCTCAGAGCTCTCCTAGCCACACAAATGCAACCCCCTCCAACCCACATCACTCCTGTTCTCAGCACAGAGACCTCCCTCCTCATCGGGAGCTCGCATGGACCCAGGAAGCTTTTGGTGATTGCATTTGCACACTGCCTTCATTCTTGTATGTCTGGCTCTGTCGTGAGATGCTGAGGCTGGTCAAGGACAGTAGCTGTGGGTTCCCAGTGCCCAGCACAGGGCTCAGCACAAAGGGTAAATGTAACTAAGATTGGTCTCATCAGGAGCCCTGCAGAGATGATGGAAGGAGCAAATGAAGTAAGTGTTGTAAACAGGGCAGGCGCAGGGGCTCATGCCCTTAATCCTAGCATTTGTGGAGTTCGAAGTGGGAGGATCACCGAGCCCAGGAGACCAGCTTGGGAACATAGTAAGACCCCCTCCCTCTACAAAAAATAAAAACTTAACCGGTGTGGTGGTGTGTTCCCATAGTCCCAGCTACTCAGGAGGCTGGGGTGGGAGGATCGCCTGAGCCCAGGAGGTGGGGGCTGCGGTGAGCCAAGATCACACCACTGCACTCAGCCTGGGCGACTAAATGAGACCCGTCTCAAACAAACAAACAAAAAACCAGGCTGCAAACAGACTTTGTGTGGCTTTTGGGGTCGGGGATGGGGAGGTGTTATACACAGAGGTGACAGGCTGCACAGCAATGATCAGTAGTGTCTACACCATCTTTCCTCCACAAAGTCAAGGTGGGACACCATCTCCTGAAGTGTCTCTGAAAGCGCACCACCATTAGCTGGCTCCGTATCACTCCAGTTCCCCCCGCCCCCCAGCCCCCAGCCTTGGGGAATCTGGGGGAGAAGGAGGGCGCTCTCTGAGGAGGAGGGGCCTCTGATGGAAGACATATATCACAGTGGCAGCTGAGGCAGAGAGATGGGAGTGATTTTTTTTTCATGGTTTGCAGACAAATGAGGTGGACAGAAAATGGATGACAACCTTTGGCAGTGAGAGACCTGGGGCCTAGGGATCTGCTATACCTCCTGCAGCAGCAAATCACAGGCAACCACTCCCTGCTGACCCCCGGCTCCCACCTGAGGCTACTGTCCTGGGCAAAGGCAAGGGGGCAGCCCAGACTTGGGGAAGGGGTGTTGAGGGGGTATGAGGAGGAGGGTCTGTGTGAGGTGGCCTGGGTCTTTGCTGACTGTGTAGCCAGGGCAAAGTCATGCCCGCTCTGTGCCTCAGTTTCCCCTCTGGTACAGTGAGTGACTGGGGACTCCCCAAGGGTTGTGTTATAGTTTCAGTGGACAGGGGTCTCTGGGCTGCTGTCTTGTCAAGGCCAGCAGAATCTCGGGGAGGGCAGGAAGGGAGCTTCTTCCCAGATCTCTTAATCTTTAGCAGTCCCGGTAGGGTCTGGGAGAGTCAGGAAAATGGACATAACTCTGGTAGAAGCCTTGGGAGCCCCAAGCTGCGCACTTCCTGCTTCCAAATTGTCCTCCAACCTAGAGGTTTGAGAAGCTTAGAATCTTAGAACCTGGAAAGCTTGTTTTCCTAGAAACCCAGATTCCTCAGCTCTGAATGCATCAGTGTAACTCTCCACCCACACCTCAGGTGTGCAAGAAATGTAGCTTTCTTTGTTTTTAAATAATGCATTGAATTTCTATTTCAAGGCCCGTTCTGCCAGGATGGAAGAAACCCAGGCAGATCGGACTTCCCTCTTTCATGGGGCTGGATGATACTGCAGGCACTGCCACAGGTCATGGGAGAGGGGAGGTGACTCCTCAGCTGTCTGCCCATCAAGACATGCTCCACTTCTGACCCTCAGTGGCTGGTCACCATGGCATGCCTCCATCTTCAAGGCTGCTCTGGCCTTTTGAGTCTCTCTGATGCTCACACACCATGCGGGGCACAGGGGTCTCTGCTGGGCCGTATCAGAACTGTGATACCAGACTGGGGCTCAGCCTGGAGTGGGGCACAAGCCACCATTGCTCTCGAGTCCTCTAGATGTGGCTGTGGATTCTGTCATCACCCCCAGGGCTGGAGATGGAGTAGGACTCCTTTCTCAGAGACCTGCAGGGTTAAGAGCTCTGGGTTTCCCTTCGACTCCTCTCCTGAAACCCAGAGGTGACTGCGCTGAGGATTCTAGGGGTGACTGGGAGCCGGGTCACATCTGTTAGAGAAAAAATGATTCCCCCTGGCCAACATGGCAAAACCCTATCTCTACTAAAAATTAGCTGGGCCTGGTGGCACATGCCTGCAATCCTCACTGCTTGGGAGGCTAAGGCTGGAGAATCACTTGAACCTGGGAGGCAGAGGTTGTAGTGAGCCGAGATTGTGCCACTGCGTTGCAGCATGGGAGACAGAGCTGTCTCAAAACAAACCAACACCCCAAACAAAACAAAACAAAAACCAAGAAATACAGCAACATGTATTCAATGACACTTGTTGAAGAGTGGTAAGGTAGATTTTTTATTCAGGACCATTGCAACAGAATTTTGCGGTGGGGGAATGAGAACAGGCTCAACTCCAAATATAGCATGAGCAAGTGGAAATTTATGGCTAAGTAGCAGTGCGGGGGTCCGTGGATAGAAAATGACTAAGATGAAACATCAGCGGTGAGGGGGATTCTGACTCAACTGAGCTAATAGGATTTTTGCTGAAGACAGGCCAGGGGGAGCAGGCACTCTCTGGGGTGTGAGCAGCCTGATCAGATATGGAGGATGATCAGGTATTGAGGATGGGGGGTTCTTGCTAAACTGACTTAGGGTTCATGCTAAAACTGGATTTTGTAAGGAAGTATACAGATGGGCTTAGCAGAGTTTCTGAAGCCTGACGAAAGTTTTGTCAAGTGAAGAATCTTTGTTACTCTCCAGAGTTACTCTCAATAAATAAATAAGGTTATAGGGGCTACACACCCTATCCCCTGAGAGCATTTCCTTTTTTTTTTTTTTTTTTTTTTTTTACCGAGTCTTGCTCTGTCACACAGGCTGGAGTACAGTGATGCAATCTTGGCTCACTGTAACCTCCGCCTCCCAGGTTCAAGCAATTCTC
>NW_022436973.1:5760688-5816617 GCF_009761245.1 Sapajus apella | reverse complement strand
CGAGTAGCTGGCATTACAGATGTGTGCCACCACATCCAGGTAAATTTTTTTGGTATTTTTAATAGACATAGAGTTTTGTCATATTGACCTGGCTGGTATCGAACTCCTGAACTCAAGTGATCTGCCCACCTTGGCCCCCCAAAGTGCTGGGATTATAGGCGTGAGCCACCACGCCTGACCAAGCATTTCCTATTCAGGGATTGGGAGGAGAAAGAGAAAGGAATTGGGTTGGTGAGTGGTATATACAGGGGTATTCAATTGTATCTGTGACATTTTATTTATATATTTTATTAGTTATAAATTATATATAAACCTACATATACATGCATATGTTTGTGTAGGTAAGTTGTTTATAAGTTTTTAAGAGAAGCATGGCCTCTGTGTCCTTCCGAAGCTGACATCTCTCCCTTCCTATTGCATTGCTGTGATTCACATCTATTGTTGCTTGTGGCTGTTGTTCACTCATTTTGACTGCTGGATGGCATTCCATTGTGTGAGGATATCGGAGGATGCAAGTCCCCAAGAACTCTCCGACACTGCTGGTGGAGTGCGAATTGATACAACGATATTGGAAAACAATTTGGCAGTATCTCACGGAGGTGAATATTCAGCAATTCCACTCCTAGGTAAATACCCAGGAGAAACTCTTCCACACACACAGCAGCAGACACGACAAGAATGCTTATAACAGTTCTGCCCACAGTAACAAAAACCTGGAAACAAGCCAAATGCTCATCAACCCGAGAAGGAATGAATGTGCTTGTTTGCTGACAAAATACATTTAAAAAAAATAAATAAGAGGTAAGAACTGAAGCAACTCAGGCATAATTTTAATATAAGTTTAAACTGGATCGTGGGCATATCGGTCTTTATTAATTTGTTCTTTTAATTGCAAGTAATTCATAACAAAAGGAAATTGTGTTTTGAAAAATCCTGAATTGTAGCATCTTGGACTTAGAGGGCCTGTAATCTTTGGTGTCAGAAGTGGTTGGGGTTGAGCTAGTCACATCTGTGACATCGGGAGCTTACCCAGTGAGCTTCCAGACTTTGCCTGTATACTCTCTGCCGTGGAGTGACCCAGAGTGCATGATAAGATTAACTCCACGGGTGGGGCAGATCAAGATACAAATATTACTCTGATCTGCAGATACTGCTCATAAGGAAGGGAAGTGACCTGGAATGATACAGAAAGGGGCTGATAACAAGTCAGGGTGACCAAGAATGGCACTCCTGCCACTCTACAAGTGGCTGACAGAGATAGGCTGTCTAGAGAGGCTTCTGGAAGGACCAGAGTGGGTCAGCATAGCTGGAAAAGGGTGTCCCAGAGCAGAATGTGGTGCATTGGGTCCATCCGATAGTGGGATCCTGTATGTACACATGGAGATGTATATGCACCCTATTTTTTTTAATATTTATTTTGTTTTTGATTTTGTAATACCTGGACATGATAAAAACTTCACACAATGCACAAAGATACACAAGGAAAGTCCATGTCCCAGTGGCATTTTGAATGGTGGAGGAAGGACTTCCAAAAATCTGCTCCTTATAAAAGCAATGAAAATATTGGAAAAACTCTCCAATACACTTTTTTGCAATGCTGGAAATTAGAAGCTTACAACAATCTCAGGAGTGTTTATTTTAATATAACCGAATCTTGGTAAGAACATGAGCTTTACGATGTTTTGTTTTGTTTTCTTCTTCTTTTTTTTGAGACAGAGTCTTGCTCTGTCACCAGGCTGGAGTGCAGTGGCATGATCTTGGCTCACTGCGACCTCCACCTCCCAGGTTCAAGCGATTCTCCTGCCTCAGCCTCCCGAATAGCTGGGACTACAGGTGTGTGCCACCATGTCCAGCTAATTTTTGTATTTTTTTTTAGTAGAGATGGGGTTTCACCATGCTGACCAGGATGGTCTTGCTTTCTTGACCTTGATACATCTGCCTCAGCCTCTTAAAGTGCTGGAATTACAGGCATGAGCCACTGCATCTGGCCTTGTTTTGCTTTTCTAAGACAGGGTCTTGCTCTGTCACCCAGGCTAGAGTGCAGTGGCATGATCATGGCCTGGCAGCCATAACCTCTTGGGCTCAAGCAGTCCTCCCACCTCCCAGTCTCCTGAGTAGCTGGGACCACAGGTATCCACCATCATGATGTTTTAACCTGCCTTAATCCCATTTCTCTTTCCGTATCTCTGTGGTATTTTTGAAAATTGTGGTATTTGGTCTTTTACCTGTCTCTTGGAATATAGCTCCTAAAACTTTTGGAATCTCCAGAGTAATTAGGGTCTTTTGTGTGTTAACGACATGACTGATGGCACAAGGTGGGTGGGGGGCCCTAGACAGCTTTAGGATGGGATCTGATCACTGGACCAGTCTGAGAAACAGAATGAAAAAAGTGAACTCTAGAGCCTCAGAGACCTGTAGGATACCGCCAAGTGTACCAACATGTGCAAAATGGGAGTGTCAGAAAGACAGGAGAGAGAGAAGAGGAAAAAGAATGTTTGAAGAAAAAATGACCCAAAACTCCACAAATGTAGTCAAAAACATGAATCTGCACATCCAAGAAGTGCAACAAACTCCAAGAAGGATAAACTTAAAGGGGTCTGTACCTAGACACTTCATTGTCAAACTGTTGAAAGGCCAATGTAGAGAGAATCTTGAAAGCCTCAAGATAAAAGTGATTCACCAGGTGCAAGCAATCCTCAAGAAGATTAATGGTTGACTTTATATGAGAAACCATGAAGACTAGAAAGCAGTGGGATGAATTTTCAAAGTGCTGAAAGAAAAAGACTACTAACTAAGAATTCTTTATCCAGCAAATTATTCTTTGAAAAGGAATGAGGAATTAAGATATTCCTAGATTTAAAATATTGGAGAATCTATTACTAGAAGACTTGCCTTACAAGAAATACTAAAGGGAGTCCTTTAGGTGGAAATGAAAAGACAGTAACTGGAATCTGCATGAAGAAACAAAGGTCGTAAAAGTAAAGTATAGAAATAAAGAAGAAAGATAGCTACATAGGCAAATATATGGCTACACAAATGTGATTTTGTTTATAACTTTTTTCTTCTATATTATTTAAAAGATAGCTGCATAAAGCAATAATTACAAAGCTATGTTGATGGGTTTATAAAGTAATGTATAGAGATGTAATTTGTATGACAACAATAGTATAAAAGAAGAGGGAGGAAATGAAAGTATATTGGAGCAATGTTTCTGTATATGGAAATTATATTGGCATTGAACCAAACCAGTTTATTTTAATATATTGATTGTAATCTCCAGGGAAGCCACTAAGAAAATAACTCAAAAAATAAAAGAAACAAAAAAGGATATCAAAATAGTATACTAGTAGCCAGGTGTGGTGACTCACACCTGTAATCCCAGCACTTTGGGAGGCCAACGTGGGTGGATCACCTGAGGCCAGGAGTTCAAGACCAGCCTGGCCAACATGGTGAAACCCTGTCTTTACGAAAAATACAAAAATTAGCTGGGCATGCTGGCAGGCGCCTGTAATCTCAGCTACTTAGGAGGTGAGGCAGGAGAATTGCTTGAACCTGGGAGGTGGAGGTCACGCCATTGTACTCTAGCCTGGGCAACAGAGTGAGACTTGTCTCAAAAAAAAAAAAAAAAAAAAAGGTATACTAGAAGTTATCTATTTAATGCAAAAGAAGGTAGTATTGAAGGTAGTATTGGAGGAATAGAGCCACAAAAAGACATAAGACATACACATGGCAAAGCAAAATGGCAGACATGAATTCTACTTTATCAGTTAAGAAAACAAGGAAAAATACATAACACGCAACCCATAACCAAAAGAGCTCTGGAGAGACTATACTAACATTAGACAAAATAGTTTTTCAGACAAAGATTATTACTAGAGACAAAAAAGGACATTTTATAAGGATAAAAGGGTCAATCCATCAGGTATACATAACAACTATAAACACGTATACATCTAACAATAAAGCCCAAAATATATGAAGCAAAAACGGACAGAATTGAAGGCAGAACTATACAATTTAACAATAATAGATGGAAACTTCAATATTTTACTTTTAATAATGGATACAATACCTATACGGAAGATCAACAAGGAAATTAAAGACAAGAATCATATTAAAAACAAACTTGGCCTAACAGACATTTATGGAATATTCCTTTCAACAACAGCATTTTTCTCAAGCACACATAGCGCATTCTCTGGAATAGATAATATGATAGGTCACAGAACTAGTCTTATACATTCAAAATGATGGAAATCATACAAAATATGTTTTCTGATCACATAAAATGAAATTAATTATAAAAACATAATGAATGGCTCACACCTGCAATCCCAACACTTTAGGAGGGTGAGGTGGGTGGATCACAAAGTCAGGACTTTGAGACCAGCCTGACCAACATGGTGAAACCCTGTCTCTGCTAAAAATACAAAAACTAGCCACGCATGGTGGCATGCACCTGTGATCCCAGCTATGCAGGAGACTAAGGCAGGAGAATTGCTTGAATCCAGGAGGCAGACATTGCAGTGAGCCAAGATCATTCCACTGCATTCCAGCCTGGGTGACAGAGCGAGACTCTGTCTCATCAAAAACAAAACAAACAGAAAACAAACAAACAAAAAACATAATGAAGGAACTTTGGGAAAGAACCTTCCAAAAAATGTGGAAATATAAACAGTACACTACTAACTAGCCAATTCATCAGAAAGAAATAATAAGTAAAATTAGAAAATATTTTGAGATGAATGAAAATGAAAACACAACATACCACAACGTATGAGATGCTGCTTAGGAAGTGCTTGGGGGAAAGTTTACAGCTGCAACCACCTATATTAAAACAAAGAAAGATCTCAAATCAGTCACCTACACGTGTTCCCTAAAGAAATTAGAAAAAGAGGGGCAAACTAAATCCAAAGTAAGCAGAGACATTTACATCATAAAAATTAAAGAGGAAATAAATGATTGTACCACTTTATACCTAGTAGGATGGGCATAATAATGAAAAAAAGGACAACAACTGGTGTTACTTGGCAAGGATTTAGAGAAATCAGAACCCTCGTACATTACTGATGGGAATGTAAAATGGATCAGATTGCTTGGAAACAGTTTGTCAGTGTCTCAAAATGTTGGACATAGAGTTACTATATGACCCAGTAATTTTACTCTTAGGTAATACATCCAAGTGAAATGAACTTATTTCCACACAAAAACTTGTTCATGGATGTTCATAGCAACATTACATATAATAGCCAAAAGGTGTGAGCAACCCAAATATCCATTAGCTGATGAATGTGTAAACAAAATGTGGTACATCCATACAACAGGGTATTATTAAGCCGTGAAAAGGAAGAAGCTACAACATAGATGATGCTTGAAAACATTATGCTAAGTGAAAGAAGACACAAAAGGCCACACATTGTGTGATTCCATTTCTATGAGAGATCCAAAACAAGGAACTCCATGGAGAAGTAGCTTGGTGGGGCTGCCTAGGTCTGGGAGCAGGGAGAAATGAGATCTAACTGCTAATGGGTATGGGGTTACTTTTTCAGGAGATGGAAATGTTCTGGAATTAAATAGTGATTGTACAACTTTGTGAGTATGCTAAAGATACCGAGTGCACACTTTAAAAGAATAAATTTTATGGCATGTGAATTATATCTCAATAAAACTGTCATAAAAGTCAATGTCTTCCCATGCCATTTTCTTAGTTTTGTGTATCTTTCCAGCAATACTCTAGGCATGTGGCAGCATATATATGTCTATAAGAAATATTTCTTTTCTTTTTTTTTTGAGACAGAGCCTCGCTCTCTCTTGCCCAGGCTAGAGTGCAGCAGTGCGATCTCAGCTCACAGCAACCTCCTTCTCCTGGGTTCAAGCGATTCTCCCACCTCAGCCTCCAGAGTAGCTGGGATTACAGACATGCACCACAACACCCGGCTAATTTTGTATTTTTAGTAGAGATGGGGTTTTACTGTGTTGGCCAGGCTGGTCTCAGACTCCTGACCTTAAATGATCTGTCCAGCTTGGCCTCCCAAAGTGCTGGGATTACAGGTGTGAACCACCGTGCCTGATCTATAATAAATATTTCATTAAGTCTGAGACTCTATTAATGAAAACAGTATTTTATGTACTGAAAAGAAGTAAAAAATTACTTAATTTTAATTGTAAGGCATATCTCAATTTCAGGGATGTTAACATGTTTAAAATGTGCCTCTTGGTATCAATACAAACATCAGTCATGTGTTTTTCAGAGCGCATATATCAGGATATATCCTGGATGTGGTGGATGTTTTCAGTGGACCTCATAGGTCCCTTTCGGACCACTCCTGCACACAGTAATGGCTTTCTGCGTCTCTATCTAAGGGTGCCTCCTGGGTGTGCGTAGCCCAGAAATGCAGAATCAGTGCCCAGAGCAACCCTCAGCCAACAAGGAACAGGAGTTGTAGAGAAAGTCGGGCATGGGAGCTCATGCCTGTAATCCCAGCACTTTGGGACGCTGAGGGAGGAGGATCACTTGAGGTCAGGAGTTCGAGGCCAACCTGGCCAACATGGTGAAAACCTGTCTCTGCTAAAAAAGTTAAAAAAAAAAAATTAGCCAGGTGTGATGGCATGTGCCTATAGTCCCAGCTACTTGGGAGGCTGAATTCAAGCAGGAGAATTGCTTGAACCCAGGAGGCAGAGCTCCAATGAGCCAAGATCATGCCACTGCACTCTGGCCTGGGCGACAGAGCAAGACTCCATCTCAAAACAACAACAACAACAAAAATCAACCGGGAGTTTTAGAAGAGTACCAACAACCTCCTTGCCCTTCAGAGACAATTCTGAAGTATGTCTCACATGGCCTCTCAGAGGATGTCTAGCAGGACTGAGCCCCAGCGACCCCAGGTGGTGACTCACCCAGAATGCACATTTGTCTCCTCATCCTGGCTGAGATTCCTGGGATTCCACGTAAACTACTTGCACCCAAATCCCAGCCTTAGACTTTTCTTTTCAGAGAACCCAGATTTAAACACTGTGTGCGTGGCTGTGAATGTGGTGCACACAACCGTATTCATGAGTGTATAGGAATCAAAGTATGAATACAGGTGTATACACATGTATGAAAGCGTCTATGGAAGCATTCCTGTTTGGGAATTGGCATGAATGTGTATGTACATGTGTGCATGTTTGTGCGTGCATTTTTGTTTTTTTTTTTTTGAGACAGGGTCTTGCTCTGTCACTCAGGCTGGAGTGCTATGCTATGAATACAGCTCACTGCAGGCTCAAACTCCCAGGCTCAAATGATCCTCCTGCCTCAGCCTCCCAAGTAGCTGGGACTACAGTACCTGCCACCCCATGTAGCTAAAATTTTTTGGCTTTTTATAGAGATGGGGATCTCATTATGTTGCCCAGGCTGGTCTAGAACTTCTGAGCCCAAGTGATCCTCCCGCCTTGGCCTCACTAAGTGCTGGGATTACAGGGGTGTGCCACCACACACAGCCTTTGTGCGTGCTTATTCTCCAACTCAGATGAATCTATTGAATGCTTGTGTGTGCCAGTGTCCATGTCCATGTATGTATTTGTCATATTGCACATAGGTGGGCTCTCAGACCTGCTTAAGGGCGTGTTTGTGCACCGGCATGAGCCAGAAAGGTGAAGGGAACCCGAGAAAGACCCTCAGAGGCTCTCTGGTGCTTAAGAGCTTCTTGTTGGGTGGTGCCGCTGGGAAGATGGGTGAGGAATGCATTGTAATAGTGGCCTGTTGCATGCCCTCTTTCTCTGCAGACGCCTGTCTGGAGACAGCCTCATCAAGTCCGGTCTCTGATGTGTGTTCTCTCTGATGGGAGACATCTGGAGTGGCTGTCAGGCCTCCCTGGCAATAGCAGTGCCTGTGGCGGCACCTGTCAGCACACCTTAACAGTGTTCCAGTGATGGCTGCTGTGAGTGGGAAGGCGACAGGGGCAGTCGTGCTTGGGGTCTGGGAGTCTCTTCGCTGCACTGCTCCTTGATCCCTCTACATGGAAGGGAGAGCCCCAGTTTCTATACATCTGGAATCACATACCTCCTCCCCACGCCACCCCCAGTGGATTAGCCTCGCTGGCCTTGACTCTGGCTGATGCCACCCCCACAATTCCACTCCAGCTGTTTTCCTAAGACAGCACATGATACCACGCCTCCCTGTGTCTCCTGTGTCTCTTGGCCCCTCTGCCTCAAAGGCTCTGGTTTCCCACCTCTGTCTGGTGAATTTCCCCTTTCCAGGGCCAGCTTCCAATTCCCTTTTTCAGACACCCTATCATGCTATGCCCAGGCAGAGCCTTCCTCCCCAAACCTACACAGCCCTTTGCACATTTCTCTTCCATTGCACATATTGGTTGCCAGGAAAGAGAATTCAGGTGGATGCCTGCCTCTGGCTCCCAATCACAATGTTTGAGGCTCAAGGAGGGAGGCCAGGTGGAGTCAGGTGACTCAACCCAAGGGGACAAGGGTCAGAGTTAGGCAGGGCAGGGTCTGGATCCCAGGAAGATAATTCTGTTGTTCTTAAAACAAGACCCCAGCTAGCGATGAGGAGAG
This sequence comes from Sapajus apella, assembly GCF_009761245.1. NCBI lineage: Eukaryota > Metazoa > Chordata > Mammalia > Primates > Cebidae > Sapajus > Sapajus apella. The sequence goes on along the minus strand of NW_022436973.1, from coordinate 5,808,067 downwards.
AGACCTGGAAGACACAGAGAAGGGCCCAGAACTCTCCTTCATTCTAAGAGGAGAGGCTCATGGGGCAGAGGATCAAGGTTCTAGGAAAGGGGCACAGAGGTCAGGACGAGCCTGCAGTCCAGCAAGAACTGGTGCTCAAGCTTCAGCCTTCTTATTTAACTCACCAGTCTTGAAGGAAACTGGAGTTCCCTGGACCTAGGTTCAAATCCCCACTCCTCCATTTATTTGCTGTGTGACCTTGGGCAAGTCACTTCACCTATCTGAGCCTTGGTTACCATCAGCACAACATGAGGGTAACAGTGCTCAATTTAAGGAGATAATGTCGGGGAGGATCTAGCTCAGAGATGGGCACCCAGCAGGCACTGATCTCCGTCTTGGTGAAAGACAGCTGTGCCCACTGGGGCTACCCAAGGCAAGCTTAGGGAAACAGTGCCAGCTCCACTTCCTTATTGCTGGGGGTGATGTGACCAAGCTGCTGGGATCCTTGAATCCTTTAGGTTCTGTGTGACTTTGATCAAGTCATTTCACCTCTCCACCCCTCAGTTTCCTGCCTCATAAACTGGAGACATTAATAGAACCCACCTTATGGGGTTGTTTGTAAGAATGGATTGCTATTAATTGCTATAGGGAATGAATTAATTGCTTGTTAATTGCTATGAATGTTAAAAATCCATTGCTATACGAGTTAATTGCTTGAAAGTGTCCACCACAGTGTCTGGCACGGAGTGAGCATTCAGCAATCAGCAGCAGTTACTGTCATTGAGACAACATTTGAACACCTGCTCTGTGCCGAGCTTCATGCCAGGCACCCAAAACATCGAGACAGAGGTGCAGGTTGATCGCTGGGTACTCTAAGCCCAGTTGTGGGTGGTGGAGGGGAAGGATGGAAGCACCCAAACGCCTCATGGAAAGTCACAAGACAGAGGCAGAAAAGGGTGAGGTGCAGGAGGGCTTCCTGGAAGAAAAGGTTTTTGACTGCTGCTTTGATAGCTGGGATGTAACAACAGTGTAACTAATATTTACTGAGAATGTACTGTATGCCAGGCACTGTAGGTGTTTTGCCTGTATGGTCTTATTTAAAGCTTGTAATAGCAATAGGTAATAGGGACTGTTACACCCATTTCATGGAAAAAGAAAGTAAGACTTAAAGAGATTAAGATACCTGCGCAAGATCACCCAAGCCTGAATTGGGATTTTCAGATACCTGAGCTCTGAAGCCCTGCACCCTTCGGCACTCCAGGAAGAGGAATGTAAAATTGCAGAATTAGGGGAGGGTGGGTACAAGTGTTAACTGTGCACCAGGGTATACCGGACCCTGGCTGGGACATTCTGCCCACTTGATCACCTACAATCCTTACAACGAGCCATGAGGTAGACAACATGATCATCTCCATCTTGGAGATGAGGAAACAGACTCCAAGCAGTTGGGCATTTTGCACGCAGTTAAACAACCAGCCCTGGGATCCGACTCTGGCTGCTCCAATTCCCGAGCCTGAGTTATTTCTGATACTGCAGGTGTGTTCTGGAAACAGAAAGGAACTGTCCAGCGTGGCTAAAAGTTTGGGTCCTTGCAGAGAACAAAGTATGGAGCAGTCGGGACTGGATTTCGAAGGGCTAGATGTCCGTTCATACAGTAGACAATGGGGAGCCACGGAAGATTGTGGAGTAGGGGCCACAGCTGCATCTTCCAAACATTAATCATGTCGCAGCACCTAAGATGGATGGAATGGGGATGAGAGAGGCAGAAGGGGCCCCATTAGGAGACAGAACCCAGTGACGCTGACTTTAGATGGCAAAGGATATGGACAAACTGGCCTTTTGCTAGGGAAGGAAAACAGAGAGCTCGGGGGTGAGAAACAGCCTGGGGCAGGGCCGTTAGCCTTATCAAAAAGCTGATTGCTCTTAGCAAAGTATTTAATACGATTTCCTGCTATTAGGGCAAACCTGGACTAGCAAGATTATTAATTCTAAAGTTAATCATTGAGCTGGGCGGACCGTGTTTTAATATATGGCAACAGGCGAGCTATTGTCATTTTTTCCCTTCTATCTTGATTGCAGGTCACCCAATTAGAGCTGGCTTCAAGTGCCCCTTCCTGGAGGTAGTGAGATAAGCCTTAATGTCCTCAAACAAGAGCTATCGGCTGTGACTAGCGGCCCATAAATATTAATAAATCTATAATTAGTCCTGTGAAAAGGGGGATCAACCCAGGAGAAGGTTCCGCCCATTAATACTAGAAATCACTTTTGCTGGGAAAGCGGGCTTTTCTGTTCCAAATGCCAGGCTGTCTGACGACGATGCAGTGTTGTCAGGTTTGCCAGACCGACTCACACCTACTCTGCCACAGTCATAGTATCGCGGGGGCGGCGAGAATCCCCGAAGGGGAGAAAGGCTTCCCGTAGGTTGGGCCCCAGTGATCTCGTCTATAATTATTTTAATTTTTTACTTAAGTTCTTTCTTTTGAGATGGAGTCTTGCTCTGTTGCCCAGGCTAGAGTACAGTGGCACTATCTCGTCTCACTGTAAACTCCACCTCCCTGGTTCAAGTGATTCTCCTGCCTCAGCCTCCCAATTAGCTGGGATTACAGGCACCCACTATCACACCCAGCTAAGTTTTGTATTTTTAGTAGAGACGGGGTTTCACCAGGTTGGCCAGGCTGGTCTGAAACTCCTGACCTCAGGTGATCTGCTGGCCTTGCCCACCCAAAGTGCTGGGATTACAGGTGTGAGCCACTGCACCTAGTCTTAAGTTGCTTTATTTACTTATTTTTTTTTAAATTATGTATTTATTTATTTTCAGACAGGTCTCTTGCTGTGTTGCTCAGGCTGGTCTTGAGCTCCTGGGCTCAAGCAGTCCTCCTGCCTCAGCCTCTGGAGCAGCTGGAATTACAGGCATATACCATCATGCTCACATCAGTGACGTTAAGTTGTTTTACTGTTATTGTATACCAGAATCCTAATAAAGAAAAAATGTCTTATTCTTCATGTGAAATTTGAGTGGGATAGCGGGCTAAGTGAGGGGGCTTTGTAAGCTATAAGGCACCCAGAGATAGGAATACATGTTATTCTATTCCAAAATTTTTATTGAGGCATAGTACATACTCAGTAAAATATACAAATCTTTAAATACAACTCAACGACTTTTTTTCCCTTTTTTTTTTCCTAAGATGGGGTCTCGCTCTGTCACCCAAGCTGGAGTGCAGTGGTGTGATCTCAGCTCATTGCAACCTCTGCCTCCCATGTTCACGTGATTCTCCTGCCCCAGCCTTCCGAGTAGTTGGGATTACCAGTGTGCGCCACCATGCCCAGCTAGTTTTTTTGTACTTTTTTTTTTTTTGATAGAGATGGGGTTTTGATAGAGGCTGATCTTGAACTCCTTACTTCAAGTGATCCGCCCAGCTCGGCCTCCCAAATTGCTCGGATTATAGGCGTGGGCCACTGCGCCTGGCCAATGACGTTTTCTACATGCATCCACCTGTGTAACCTCTACCTAGATAAAGATAATGTTTCCATCAACCTTAAAGGCTGCCCTGCGCCATTCCCATTCCACATCTCCCCAGGGGTAACCGCCCTCTGACCTCTGGTCCTATAGACACAGTTTGCCTGGTCATGAACCTCATTCGAACAGAAACATACAGCACCAACTTCTGGGTCTGGCTTCTACTCATTATTATGTCCCAAAATCATTGGCGAAGTATCTGTTTTAAAATAATTGCTATTTGTTTGATATCACAAAAATAATACTGTAGAAATGATATAAAAGCACAAATGAAGAGAAAATGGTGGACATCACCTTTGTACCTGAGCTCTTCTAAGAGCATCTCTCTCTGTTGGATAATGGTAATTTGATGTGCCCAATGTAGAAATTCTGGAAAGTAAAAGACTCGGGCTGGGCGTGGTGGCTCATGCCTGTAATCCCAGCACTTTGGAAGGCCGAGGTGGGCAGACTGCTTTAGTCTGCCACATGACAAAACCCCATCTCTACAAAACAAATAGAAAAATTAGTTGGGCGTGGTGCTGCGTGTTTGTAGTCCCAGCTATTTGGGAGGCTGAGATGGGAGAATCACTTGAACCTGGGAGGCGGAGGTTGCGGTGAGCAGAGATCGCACCACTGCACTCTAGTCTGGGTGACAGAGGGAGACCCTGTCTCAAAACGAACAGACAAAAGACTCTTGGTTGCAACAGACACAAACCCAACTTCCACTGACTTGAGCAAGATTCAATTTGTTGTGTCAAGAAACTGAGAGAACCAGGGGCTCAAACAATGTCTCCGTCTTTTTCACCATCTTTCCCAGGCTTGGCTTCATTTATGCAAACAGGCTCTGTCTATGGCCAGTAAAGTGGCCACCAGCAACCTGTGATTCATTTCCCACCTCAGCAGCCCTGACTAAGAGCATCTTTCTCTATAGCAATCCCAGGACAAACTCTGATTGGCTTTGCTGGGGTCACATGGCCATCCTTGTGCCAATCACTCTGGCTGATGGGGGACTCTAATTGGTCAGCTGGAGTCATGGTGGGGCAGCGTCATGGTTAAGCTGCACCACAGGCAGGGAGTTGGTGAGGGGAGGTGTTCCAAAGGCACCAGAGAAGGAAGACAGAAAGAGTGTTGGGAAGACCTAACTAGGGTGGCCTTGTCCTGCACAGTGAGCAAGATGTCCAGCCAGTTATGGGGGCTCACACCTGTAATTCCAGCACTTTGGAAGGCCAAGTTAGGTGGATGGCTTGAGCCCAGGGATTCTCAACCAGCTTGAGCAATTAGAAAGACACTCCTCACCCTGTGACCCATCTCTACAAAAAGTAAATAAATAAATAAAAATTAATTGGCCATAATGACATGCACCAGTGGACCCAGCTACTCCTGGGGCTGAGGCCAGAGATTGCTAGAGCCAGGGAAGTGGAGGTTGCAGTGAGCTATGATCACACCACTGTACTCCAGTCTGGGTGACAAAGTAAGACCCTATCTAAAAAAAAAAAAAGGCGACTGTCCGCTCTAGGGGCAGGACGTTCCTAAGGATAGGGGCTGGGACTTTTGTCTTCTTAGTGTGTGCCTACCCAAGTGTCTCAATCTTCGGTCCCGTCTTCCTGCCTCCACCTCATATTTTACAAGGTCAAAAAAGCTTCTGGGCTTGAAAAATGAGGATGTGGAGAAGACAAACCTCAACAATCTAGTCAAAACTAGCAGACCATGACCTCCTGTGTGCACCAGGCCAGCCTCCTGGCTGGGTCCCTGGCATGACATCCAGCCCAGAGCCTGGCACAGAGATGGTGTTGAGGTAGGAGGCAGCACCAGACTCCAGAGGCCAGGCTTTGACACTGGATCAAATCGGGGACTAGCTAAAACAGGTCTGGGACGGAAGCCTCTCCCCAGACGAAGCATCTCCCTGTAAGACACGCTCACCAGTGCGCCATGTCAGTTTACCATTGCCATGGCTAGAGCTGGAAGTTACAGACCCTTTTTAAGCCAATCACTGGACAAACCAGCTAGTTATCCTCATCCTAGACATTTTTGCATCGACTGCTTCTTAATTTGCATATAATTAAAAATGGGTCTAAATAGGAGTGTAGAACTGCCTCTAAGCTGATACTCTGGGCATGCTGCCTAGGGTGTAACCCTGCTCTGCAAGGATCAGTACTGCCTCTGCTGCTGTGTACACTGCCGCTTCAATAAAAGTTACTGACACCACCAGCTCGCCCTTGAATTCTTTCCCAGGCCAAGCCAAGAATCCTCCTAGGCTAAGCCCCAATTTTGAGGCTTGCCTGTCCTGCATCAGTGTCATCAGATGTTTGAATAAATGGAGAGAGGTGATAGCAGCATGTATGGTGTACTCATGGAGGGCCAATCCTTCGTAATTCTCTGGACATCTTACTTTAGCCTCGTGTGTTTCAGCCACTGGAGATAACTGTCTTCTGGGGTATTACTTTGATTTCCATATAATAGGTTTGCGATTTTATTTATCTCACTTTTACTATTAAGTGTTTAGGGTGTACAAGAGAAAAGATACCAACTCTTTCTCCTGGAGTTTACAATCTAGTGGATGGGGAAACTGAGGCACACACAGTTGAGCAGAGCAGAATGGAGCATGGGGAGGTGGGTGGGTGAGTCTGGAGTAGCGATGAGACGGACGAGAGGGATCCCCTGAGCTGTGAGGTGGGCTAGAGGAGAGAAAGGGGTCTCAGCGGTGGCTTCCTCCGGTCTAGACCGGTTTCAGCCAGTCCAGGGCGGGCAGTGCTGCTCTCAGCCAGCCCCTCTCCCCTCCTCCTTCCCCCTCCTCCCCTCCGCAGCAGCCGGCTCAGTGATTGACGCGGTAATTGGCGCGCGTAGGCACAGGGCTAATTGAGGTCAGGCTGCAGATTGCAGTGGCTGCTCGCGGAGGCGGTGGGCCGGGGCTGCGCGCGCTCCCTCCCCCTGCAGGGCCCGGTGTGGGGACTAGGTGGAGCGAGGAGGACCCCCTTACTTTTTCCTTGGGGAGGACACTTTCCAGCGGCAGGTGTCGTGGGGAGGTCTCCTGGGCCCTCTCATTTCAGGGTGATGGGAGACTTTAGACAGGGGGAAAGAAAGGGCCAGGGAGCCCTACAAGGCAGGTTGAACCCATCTTGGTGCCTGAACTCCTGGGGAGGGAGGGGCCCGGGAAAGAGCCCACGGGTGGGGGCCGGGGGGAGCCTTGGGGCGAGTAATTCCTCCTCTTTGAGCTTACTCTCATTCATTCACTCATTCATTCACTCAGCACTCACTTATTGAGTGCCTTATGTGTTTCAAGCACTAGAAATAAAGTTAAAATAAGACAGAAGGGTTCCGCCCTCTGCAAGCTAACAGACAGTGTGGAGATAAACGAGCTAACATGTGCTATAGCAAACAGATGCTGTAGGGAGACATTATCTGCAGGGAGGCAACTCAGATGCGGTGGTCAGGGAAGGCCTCTCTAGGGAAGGGACCTTACGGCTGAGACCCGAGGGACAGAACACACTGGGAATGGGCAGTGTGTGAGCGATGGGGGCAGGGGGAACCTCTTCTTTAAGACAGGAGGGAGAAAATGCCTGATGAACAAGGGTCGCAGATGGACCTGTCATTCTGCAACTTGCTTGCTTGGACTTACGTAATCCGGAGATGAAGACACATTGGTACATGTTGTTCTAGTACATTCATTTTGCCTGTGCTTTTTCTACCACGTGCAGCTGTTCTTAGGCAAACAGCAGTTCCAGAATTCTTTTCCTTCCTTCCTTCCTTCCTTCCTTCCTTCCTTCCTTCCTTCCTCCTCCTTCTTCTTTTCTTTTCTCTTTCTTCTTTCTTTCTTTCTTTCTCTCTCTTTCTTTCTTTCTTTTTTCTTTTTCTTTCCACCCTTCCCCTTCTCCTTCCCCTTCCCCTTCTCCTTCCTCTTCCCCTTCCCCTTCCCTTCTCGCTCTTGTTCCCCAGGCTGGAGTGCTGCGATCTCGGCTCACTATAACCTCTGCCTCCCAGGTTCAAGCAACTCTTCTGCCTTGGCCTCCCAAGTAGCTGGAGTTACAGGAGCCTGACACCATGCCGGGCTAATTTTTGTATTTTTAGTAGAGACGGGGTTTCACCATGTTGGCCAGACTGGTCTTGAACTCCTGACTTCAGGTGATCCGCCCACCTCAGCATTTCAAAGTGCTGGGATTAGAGGCATGAGCCACTGCACCCTGCCCAGAATGGTTTCTGAACCCTCAACTGAAGAGGTGGTGTTTAGATGATTTGGCTCATGTGGGGGCAGGGTAAGGAAGCTGGCAGGGACTAGAGGTTCATTGCAGACAGCTAACTGGGGAGGATAGAGCAGAAACAGTACAGGGAAAGACTTATCTGGCCCTGCAGATACTCCCCAACACTTGCCAGTGTAAAGGAGCCAGGGAAACAGACTCGGGCTGGAAGACAAGAGGTGGCCTGAGTCCTCATCTCAACTAAAACTCAGTGTAAAACTTTGGGGAGATTCTTTCCCCTTTCCCATTTGTAAAAGGGGTGTATGTGTGGGAATAAGACAAGGTTAGTCATGTCAACGTGGTTTTCTGTCTGTGTTTTCTTAGATTCTTTACTTGTCTCTTTGGCATCCATTAATCACAAGGCCAACATTTCCCCTGAGATCCCGAGCCTGTACTCTGAATCACTTTAAAAAGTAAATCTCAGGCCAGGTGCAGTGGCTCATGCCTGTAATCCCAGCACTTTGGGAGGCTGAGACAGGAGGACTACTTGGGCCCAGGAGTTTCAGACCAGCCTATGCAATTTAGGGAGACCCAGTCACTTCAAATAATTTAAAAATGAGCTAGGCGTGGTGGCGCACAACTGGGGTCCCAGCTACCTGGGAGGCTGAGGCAAGAGGATTGCTTGAGCCTGAGAGGTCAAGGCTGCAGTGAGCTGTGATTGTGTCACTTCATTCTAGCCTGGGCAACAAAGTGAGATTGTAACTAAAAAAAAAAAACTCTTGCAACAAGGCATCATTTTCACTGTCCTAAATCAACCCAGGGCCAGGCACCAGACAATTAACAGAAAGCCCTTATGCCTCCCACCCACCAGAATTATTCAAATTCTCCCCAAGTCATTTACCCTGCTTGCCTTTCCCAAGGCTATAGCTGCCCCTGCTCCTGCCTGCTGACTAATCCTGGGGCTTCCCATGTGGCCCTGCATGGCATGGCATGGCATGCCCCCTTGTGTTGGGAACTGGAAGAAATGAGTGATTTCAATGGTATTAGTCTGTCTGTGTCATTACTCAGTCACCTTCATAAATTAAGACCTGGGCTTACATCGGTTTCTCAGACTGTTGTGTGTATGCCTTTAGGGGCTGTCAAGAGGACTGGGGAGAGGAGGAGCCGGCTGCCCTGAAGGATTTGGAAGTGTGTGCCACAGGTCCCCTCCCTGGCTTCATGAGAGCTGTTGTCTGGGACATAGGTAGCTGCCACTTCTGGGGAAAGAGTTTTGCTGCTCCTTAAACTTCAGAAAGCCTTGGTCCTATAGGCTTGTCCATCTCAAAGATTTGTTCTGGCACCCAAGTTGGTGTTATATGGACAGAAATCCATCCACTTCTCTTTTGTGGTTTCAAAGGGTTCTTCAATTATTGCATTTGTTAACTGACGACACCTTGTGGGCCAATTATTTGCTGATTGCTCTCATGGCTTCCATCCTCTGAGGTTATTGTGGGGGCTAGAAGTCTGCAAACTACATTTTTCAGATGATCTCATCAGCTGGGGCCAGTCGGTTATGCTAATGGGAGGTTCTAACAAGAGATAAAACATAGCAGCAACAGCGGCAATAGACAATTTCAGTTGACCACAGACAAGTGTGGGCTCTAGCAGGGTCAGTGGTTCCAGCAGTGCCATGGGAGTGGGCCTGCTCAATGGCAGTGGCAGCACCTGCAGCAGCTCAGCAGTGAGCGCCGGCCTGTGGGCCAAGCCTGGAGTGTACCAGCTGTTTGATCATTGGGTGCCACCTTCTTTTCCCGTTTGCTCTTCTGCTGCTCCTGGCCAACAATTTTGTAAGAAATTTTACGCATCCAGTCCCTCTCTGCTTGAAATATCTAAAGTGCCTTCAGTTTCTCCGATGGGACAATGACTGATATACCTTTATACCTTGGATAAATAGGTATGAAAAAGACCACATGCTCACCTGGACATAAGTGCCATCTTTGGCTGCATTTTTAGGAGTATGATATCAGGAGACCTAGGTGATATCTGGATTTCCTCTGTGCTGATTAGAGTCAACATGGTGGACAGTTCTGGGCAGGACAAGATTCTGGGGTTCTCTGTAATCCTGAGTGGGCAGGTGGGCAGTGTGGTAGCTGGTTAGAAGGTGCTATGTTTTAAGTATTGTTCCCTTAAAACTCATGCTGAAATTTAATTCCCAATATGTCAGTATTGAGAGATGGGGCCTTTAAGAGGTGATTGGGTCATCAGGGCTCTGCCTTAGTAAATGGATTAATCTATTAGTGGATTAATGGATTGATGCGTTAATAGATTAATGGGTTACCATGGGAGAGGAACTGGTGGCTTTATAGGAAGAAGGAGACCTGAGCTAGCACACTCAGCCCCCTCTCCCTGTGACATCCTGTGCCAACATGGGTCCCTGTGAAGAGTCACTGTCAACAAGAAAGCCCTCACTAGGTGTGGCCCCTTGACCTTGGACTTCTCAGCCTCCATATCTGTAAGAAATAAGTTCCTTTTCTTAATAAATTACACAGTTTCAGGTATTCTGTTATAAGCAAAAGAAAATGGACTAAGATAGAAGGTGAGATTCTAAATCATCTTTTCTTATCTGAATTATGGAAGCAGCCTCCTCACTGGTCACCCTGCCTCCAGCCTTGTCTCTGTGAGGTCTTTTTCTTTTTTTTTTTTTTTTTTCATCTATAGGTATTTTTTTTTTCACACTGCAATAGTTAATTTTATTTGTTCAAGAACTCACATTGCAAGCATTAAACCAAGCATAGGCTTTGACTCTGTGAGCCCAAATTCACATATTGAAGAAGATCAGAGCAAACTGCGATTCATGTACATGGATGAAAGCTAAAGGCTCAGAGTTAATCACATTGTAGTTTTTAAACTTCTACAGCCTAGGGCTCAGTAGTCACATGTCTTTTAGGTCCTTCTGGATGTCCCACAGGGTATCTGCACTTTTCTTGAGCTGAGCAACCTCATCATCCTTGAGCTTCTGGTTGATAATGCTGGTTAATCCCCAGGCATTGAGGATACACGGAAGGCTCAGGAAGACTTCATTCTCGATGCCATACATCCCCTTTACCATTGTTGATACGGGATGAATCCTGGATAGATTTTTCAACATGGATTCAATAAGATCAGCCACACTTAATCCAATGGCCCAGTTGGTATATCCTTTTAGCTTGATGACTTCATAGGCACTTTCAACCACCATCTTATGCGCTTCCTTCCAATTTTCACTATTGTTGTCAGTTCCCATTTCTGGATTCAATTCCTGAAGAGAAACACCAGCCACATTCACACCACTCCACACAGCCACACTTGAGTCGCCATGTTCCCCCAAAATCCATCCATGGCAGCTGCTGGGATGAATGCCAAGTTTTTCAGCCATAAGGTACTGAAATCTTGCAGAATCCAGATTACATCCACTTCCAATCACACGGTGTTTGGGTAATCCACTCAGTTTCCAGGTAACATGTGTAAGAATGTCCACTGGATTGGAAACCACAATTATGATGCAATCAGGACTGTACTTGACGATCTGAGGAATAATGAATTTGAAGACATTAACATTTCTCTGCACCAGATTGAGACGACTCTCTCCCTCTTGCTGACGGACTCCTGCAGTTACCACGACAATCTTAGAATTGGCGGTCAAGGCATAATCTTTATCTGCCACAATTTTGGGTGTCTGAAGAAATAAGCTCCCATGCTGCAGATCCATCATTTCTCCTTTAAGTTTATCTTCCAAAACACCCACAAGAGCAAGTTCATCAGCCAGAGACTTTCCCAGAATGCTGATAGCACAGCCATACCAACTTGTCTGACACCCACTACAGTGATCTTATTGTTTGAGACCGTTGTCTCTTCTTCTGCAACTGGTGCAATGAGTTTTTCCTTAAGAGTTGCCATTTTGCGCAGGAGAGAGAAGGCTCTGGAGACCGCAGAAACAGTGGTGCGCAGAAGACAATGTCAGCTGCCTGCGTCTCCTCCCTTGCCGGATCCCGGTATTTTTTATTAGAAAAGAAATGAAGCGTTCTCACTAGAGGCTGAAGAAGGAAATTAACAATCTTACAATTCTAGAACAGGCAAACTTCATGATAAGGTATTCTTAAGTTTTCAAAGTGTCGGGGGCTCTTTCACAGATACGCTTTTGGGGTGGGGCTGTAAGCCTTCTCAGATGTTTTACATTTTGTGCTTTAATTTTTGCTGGTGCTCTAAATCAAATAAATGCACAGTGTTCGGGATTATCTGGATGGCCATCTTAAATAACAGAGTGTTCCACATGACCACAGCCTCTGCACTTGTGCCTCTGATCCATGAGACACCAAGAACAACGATGCTTAACTTTTCATATGATTTCTCCAGTTGGGCCCTGAGACCTTCCACAGAATTGTTGAACATTTCCTGTGAGATCGTGAGAGGACAAGGTGGAGCACACTGGTTCAGAGCAGTGATTCTCAGGGTGGGATGGGATGGGGTGGGGTTGACTGGAGAGAGGTGTGTAGTTTGAATGAACACATTCAGAATACTCACTGATTTCATAACACAAACTCCATCAAGTCAAGTGGCAAAACGATTTCAACTAATGGGCAGTCGCGGAAAACCAACTATGGATTCATCATTGTGGAGAAGGAGTCTGGATAAACATAGTTGAAAAGCACTGGCTTAGAGGTAGAGGCATGCAGACACATGGAGAAGAGTGAAAAACGAGAGCCAAAGAGAAAGAACAATTGAGGGTCAGTGAGCAAATCCTAGGCCAAACTTCTGAAAACAGTCTTCTGAAAGCCAAAGAGCATATCCAGAAGAAAACCAAGATGGTCCGTCAACCTTTTTGGGTCTGTGGTTAAGAGCAAGTTGATCCACTTCTTAATACTGAGCAAAAAGAAGAAGACAGCTGTTTGTGCCACCAAATTCATCCACCAGGAAGTGATGTCATCGTTTGCAATGCCATCCAGCTCTTGAGGAGGGACGTCAGCGTGGGGCCTGCTCTGGGGGTACTGCGGAGCTTCAATCTGCTTTAGCCGCGTCAGCAGTTCCCCGCTTTGTTGCATAGTGACTAGATCGCTTTGTTGCATAGTGACTAGATCACTGCATCCACCTATACAGTCTTTAAAGACTCGAGGCACTGTTCTTGCCCCCATGAACTGTTTCAGATAATCTTGAATCTCATTAGTGTGGTTGATAGCTGTGATCTCGACAACTTCCAGAAGCCCCTGTTTGATGGCAATTGACTGAGAATCTCTTGGGTCTTCCTGCAGTACTGGCAGGTGGGCTTGATGAACATAACCACATTCCCAGGCTGGATTTTGCAGTTCACAAACTCAGCCATGTGGATGGGCTGTGGTCTCCCTGGGAGGATCCTCAGCTGCAGGTATTGCTTGGGGTATTGAGCCCATTTTCTTTCTTTCTGTCTTTCTTTCTCTTTCTTTTTTTTACTTTCTCTTTTCTTTTTCTTTTTTTATTTTTGACAGAGACTCACTCTGTTGCCCAGGCTGGAGTGCAGTGGTACAATCACAGCTCACCACAACCTCAAACTCCTGGGCTCAGGTAATCCTCCCACCTCAGCCAGGCATAAGCTACCATGCCTGGCCAAGTTTTGTATTTTTTGTAGAAACAGGGTCTTGCCATGTTATCCAGGCTGGTCTCGAACTCCTGGGCTCAAGCAGTCCTGTCTTGGCCTCTCAAAGTGTTGGGATTACAGGCATGAGCCTTCGCACTCGGCCCCTCCCAGGTCATTTTCCACAGGATGAACTGGAGGGTCTTTCAAAACCATTCCAATGAAGCACCCTCCCTGCCAACCCCCGTCTTAAATCAAGACCTGTCAACAGCTCTCTGGTGCTCAAAATTATAAACTTGCTATTCCAGGCCTTTCCTAAGCTGGCCCCTGTGGAACTCCCCAGCCTCTGCATGATCTCTCCTTGCCTTTCAGGTTATCATCTAGCTGCCCTGAATCACCTGCAGCCCCCTCAACATGCCATGCTCTATTTACTCAACGGTTAGTTATTAAGCAGCCACTGTGTGCCTGACAGTGTTCTAGGCACTGGGGAAATGGCAGGAGACAATTCGGGCAAAGTCTCGTCATTCAAGAATCTCTCCCCCAGGCCCTTGTACATGCTGTTCCCTTTGCTTGGAATGTTCTCTCTGCCCATTTTCTGTCACTTTTCCTCCTTTCACCTTGGTACCTGCCATCTTCAGAGCAGAGCTAAGGCAGCACCTGCTTAGGAAGTCTTCCTTCACCCCCACCCCTTTCCCCAGGCTGTTTGGATATTTCCTTTATGCTCCTACAACCCCCTCCCCCCCGGGCTCCCCGAGCTTCCTCTAACCCAAACATGGATCTCTGAATTGTCACTGTTGGTTCAAACTCCTGGAGTATAGCATTTAGAGCTCCTGGAGGGTAGGACAATGTCTGATCTGGGTCCGCGTCCCTAGACTTTATAGTGTCTGGCACATGAATTTGTTGAATGAATGAATGCATAACCATGGACTAGAAAAGCAGAAAACACTTTTTGGAGGGAAATGACCATGCAGGTCTTGAGAGAGGCACCCAAGATCATTCAGAGACTACTCAGGGTCCTCGTTTCCTCTGGATCCCATTATCCTCAGCCTCGGCATCCAGGTACTTCGAGATCTGCTCCTACTGACCTCTCCAACCCTGTTTGTGCTTTCTCAACCCAGATCCAGCCCTTTGAGCCAAGTAGGATTTCAGATTTGGGCTCAGCCAGGTCCTGGCGTGTGAACTTGGAAAATAACTCTACCTCTCTGTGACTCAGTTTTCTCATCTTTAAAATCATTTAGGGGCCGGGTGCGGTGGCTCACGCCTGTAATCCCAGCACTTTGGGATTACTTTGAGGCGGGCGGATCACAAGGTCAGGAGTTCGAGACCAGCCGGGCCAAAATGGTGAAACCCAATCTCTACTAAAAATACAAAAAAATTACCTGGGCATGGTGGTGCATGCCTGTAATCCCAGCTACTCAGGAGGCTAAGACAGGAGAATTGCTTGAACCCAGGAGGCGGAGGTTGCAGCGAGTCGAGATCATGCCACTGCACTCCAGCCTGGGCGACAGAAAAAAAATCATTTAGATCAGGGGTCCCCAACCTTGGGGCCATCGACTGGTATGGGTCTGTGGCCTGCTAGGAACCAGGCTACACAGCAGGAGGTGAGCATTCCCACCTGAGTTCTGCCTCCTGTCAGATCCGCAGCAGCACTAGATTCTCATAGGAGCACGAACCCTATTGGGAACTATACATGTGAAGGATCTAGGTTACACGCTGTTTATGAGAATCAAATGCCTGATGATCTGAGGTGGAATAATTTCATCTCAAAGCCATTCCACCACCCACCACCATTCTGTGGAAAAATCGTCTTCCATGAAACTGGTCCCTGGTGCCAAAAAGGTTGGGGAGTGCTAATTTAGATGATCTCTGTCTCCCAGGGGTTTTGTGAAAACTCCAAGCAGTAAGCCCTGTAAAGCACGGGGCTCAGGGCCGGGGCCATGGCCAGCACTCAATGAATGGATGCTCTTATTGTTATTACTTATGCTCAGAGCAGTGGAGTGTCATGGCAGCTTTCAGCAGGGGTGGGAGTCATGGGGTTGGATTTGCTCCTCAGAGCTTCAGAGGGGGCTCTGGGGAGGACAGCCTAGACAAGGCAAGGCAGCAATGGGCTCGTGCAGGCTGGTAATTTACACAGCTGTCAAAATCAGATCATTAATGCTTTTGGCCAACGGCTATCGTAAAAAATTTAGAGCAAAATAAAAAATACAATCTAATCTTCAGAGCAAATTATAAAACACAAAGCAGAAACAAATTAGACAGGCAATACAATCTCATTGAAGCAAACCAGTTTTCCCAGTGACAACTCTGGGCTGGGTCAGAAACCACTTCTGCTGGGTCCCCATAGCACAGAGCCAGGTGACAGGAAGAGTCACAAACATATGTGTGGCTTCTAGGGACTTGCGTTTCCAGATTCACTTTCTCTTTTGTTTAAAAATCAATTAAAAAAAATATTGCAACACCAGGTGCAGTGGCTCATGCCTGTAATCCCAGCACTTTGAGAGGCTGAGGTGGGAGTAGCACGTAAATCTAGCAGTTTGAGACCTGCCTAGGCAACAGCAAGACCTCATCTCTACAAAAAGTATAAAAATTAGCCAGGTGTGATGGTGCGTACCTTAGTTCCAACTCTTCAGGAGACTGAGCTGGGAGGATCGCTTGAGCCCAGGAGGTCGAGGCTACAATGAGCTATGTTTGTGCCACTGCACACAATTAAATATTCAATTATTGCTAAAGACATAAGATGAAAGTGTCTCCCTCCCACCCCAAGATCTCAGTCTCCCTTTCACCAATAATAATGTATTGTTTATCTCACCTGAAAATTCCCATTCCTTTTGCAAGTCCGCATATATAAAATTCCCATTGCAAGTCCAGATATATACAAATAATTCCTTTGTTCCAATACAGTTAATATTTTACACCATGCTTTTTTCACTTAATGATGTGTCTAGGAGATCTTTCACATTATTTCACATTAGGGTTTTTTTTTTTTTGAGACAGAGTCTGGCTCTGTTGCCCAGGCTGGAGTGCAGTGCCATCATCTTGGCTCACTGCAGTCTCTGCCTCCTGAGTTAAGTGATTCTCCTGTCTCAGCCTCCTGAGTAGCTGGGATTACAGGCGCATGCCACCCCACCTGGCTAATTTTTGTATTTTTAATAGAGAGGGGGTTTTGCTACATTGGCCAGGCTGGTCTCAAACTCCTGACCTCAAGTGATCCACCTGCCTTGGCCTCCCAAAGTGCTGGGATTACAGGTGTGAGCCACCACGCCTGGCCCATAGTAGTTATTTTAACAGCCGTATAATAACCCAGACTATGAATAGACCATAATTTACTTAACCAGTCCCTACTGATGGATATTCGGGCTGTTTCTTCAGTGAGGTTGTAAGAGAAATTTCTATAAATGAGGTTGATGGTTAAAGGATACAGACATTCTTGATGTTGGTAATTGTTTCCAAATTACCCCCTTTTAAGGGAACACTGTTGATGCTCTCTCTAGAGTCCATTGGATCTTTTACGGATTTGGTGTGCTTCTCCTGACCTCTGTGTGCTTTTTTTTTTTTTTTTTTTGAGACAGAGTCTTGCTCTGTTGCCCAGGCTGGAGTGCAGTGGCATGACTTTGGCTTACCACAACCTCCACCTCCTGGGTTCAAGTGATTCTCACGCCTCAGCCTCCTGAATAGCTGGGACCACAGGCATGGGCCACCATGTCCCACTAATTTTTGTATTTTTAGTAGAGGTGGGTTTTTGCCATGATGACCAGGCTATTCTCAAACCCCTGGCCTTGAGTGATATGCCTGCCTTGGCCTCTGAAAGTGCTAGGATTACAGGCATGAGCCACCGCGCACGGCCGTGCTTTCTTTGCTTTTAAGTGTTCATGCACGTGACTTTCTTCAGAGGCCTGTTCTTCAGCTACTGGAGCTGCCTTGTCCATGGAAGGACCCCGAAATGCCTGACTGTTAAGCCCAACCTAGGGAGGCTTAGTCAACAACAAACTGGGACAGCAGTATGAAAGCCCAGCATCCTTGCCTGGAGACTGTTTTGCTCTCCAGAGCTCCCTGTGGGATGTGGCTGAGGCTGGGACTTTGCTGAAAATCTCACTGCGGTAGGCACACGCTCTAAGATGGCCCTAAGAGGGTACCTCCTATGCCTTGTGTGATCCCTTCTTTTTGAGTGTAGGCTTCGATGTGATGCCACTTCCAAAATTAAGTGATAAAAAGACCACGGCTTCTGTCTTGGGGTGGCCCTCTAATCTCCCTTTCAGAGCTCTCTCTCTCTCTCTAGGGTAAGCAAGCTGCCATGATATGATGTGATATGATGTGATATGCTATGGTATGGTATGATATGATATGATATGATATGATATGTGATATGGTATATGATATGATATGGTATGATATGGTATGGTATGGTATGATATGGTATGGTATGATATGATATGATGTGATATGATATGGTATGGTATGATATGGTATGATATAATATGATATGATATAATATGATATGATGATATATGATATGATATGGTATGATATGATGTGATATGATATGGTATGGTATGATATGATATGATATGATATGCCATGATACTTCAGCCATCGGAAGTGGCCCATATGGCAGGGAACTGATGTCTCTGGCCAACAGCCAGGGAGGACTGAAGGGCTGTCCACACTCACAAGAGTGAGTTTGGAAGTGGATTCTCTCCAAGTCGAGCCTCTTTTTTTTTAGACAATCTTGCTCTGTTGCCCAGGCTGGAGTACAGTGGCACAATCTTGGCTCACTGCAGCCTCCACCTCACAGGTTCAAGCTATCCTTGTGCCTCAGCCTCCCGTGTAGCTGGGATTACAGGCATCCACCACCACACATGGCTAATTTTTGTATTATTTGTAGAGATGGAATTTCACCTTGTTGGCCAGGCTGGTCTTGAACTCCTGATCTCAAGTGATCTACCTGTCTTGGCCTCCCAAAATGCTGGGATTATGGGCGTGAGTCACCACACCCAGCCTCCCAGTTGAGCCATGAGGTGACTGAGCCTCAGCCAACACCTTGACTGCCCCCTCCTGAGAGACCTGAGCCAGAACCATTCAGTGAAGTCACTCCTGGGTTCCTGACCTCAGAAGCTGAGATGATCACTGCTTGTTTCAGATGCTAAGTCTTGGCTAATTTGTTATGCAGCAATAAATACCCAATGCCTCTTGCTGGGCTTCCTTCCCTTTCCTGTCTTGCCTCCCTCACTTCCTCCCCAGCTTTCCCTGGGAGCATTTTTGTGCCTAGGCTGGAGTGCAATGGCATGACCTCAGCTCACTGCAACCTCCACCTCCCAGGTTCAAGCAATTCTCCCTCAGCCTCCCAAGTAGCTGGAATTACAGGTGCCTGCCACCATACTCCGCTATTTTTTTTGTATATTTTTAGAACAGATGGGGTTTCACTATGGTGGTCAGGCTGGTCTCACACTCCTGACCTCGTAATCTGCCCCCTCAGTCTCCCGAAGTGCTGGGTTTATAGGCATGAGCCCCTGCGCCTGGCGTGGAGCACTCTCTTCATACACCAGTTGTGCAGACATCCAGCCTTGTCTGCTTCTGAGGAACCCAACCTAACACACCCCTATTGGCTTGCGCTAATATACATTGTTGGCATCTGGAGGGTGAGGAGCTGTTTTCCCATGGTTTCACCTATACCACCCACATCAAACTTTCACATGCAAATATAGCCTTGAACCAGACAAGCCAAGATAACTCTAATCCCAAAGAGAGTTCCATGGGGAGGTGTGCATTTTGGAGCTGCAGTCACTGATCCATTGCCACTGATCCACCTGCAGCACTTCCTGTAAATTCCCACCTCTCTGACTTTGCTTAGGCTGGGCCTCACCCTCATTTCACCTGCCCGTCTTGTCCTTCCCACAAAGCCCAGATCCTAAATTCCTATCCTCCAGAGCATCTCCTGACCTCTCCATCTAGAAGCGATGCTTCCTTCCCCTTGAGTTCCCTTCACCCTCTGTGCCTCCTTCTGATGACTTTCTGATGGGTTTTACCCAACTTATCATTATTTCTGCTCAAGTATTATCTCCCTGCCTGCACAAAGAGCTATTTGTAGGCTGAGATCCACCTCCCAGAATAGTGCTTGGTACAAAGAAGTCGTGAACACACTGTATGAATGAGGACTTAGACTCAGGGATATCCTGGTGGCCAGATGGGAGCCATTCTGAACTCTCTACTCTCTGTCTGCCCCACACCCAGCAGCCCTCCTCCCTCATTCTCCTCCCTAGAATCCCTCAACCACTGTAGTAGTCCATTTTCACACTGCTATAAAGAACTACCTGCCGGGCGCGGTGGCTCACTCCTGTAATCCCAGCACTTTGGGAGGCCGAGGCGGGTGGATCACGAGGTCAAGAGATCGAGACCATCCTGGTCAACATGGTGAAACCCCGTCTCTACTAAAAATACAGAAAATTAGCTGGGCATGGTGGCGTGTGCCTGTAATCCCAGCTACTCAGGAGGCTGAGGCAGGAGAATTGCTTGAACCCAGGAGGCGGAGGTTGCGGTGAGCCGAGATTGCACCCCTGCACTCCCCCCCAGAAAAAAAAAAAAAAACACCCCCCCGACTAAAAAAAAAAAAAAAAAAAAAGAACTACCTTAGACGGGGTAATTTATGAGAAAAAGAGTTTTAACTGATTCACGGTTCTGCAGGCTTAACAGAAAGCATGACTTGGAGGCCTCAGGAAACTTACAATCATGGTGGGAGGTGAAGGAGAAGCAAGGATCTTCTTTACATGGTGTCTGGAGAGAGAAAGAGTGAAGAGGGAAGTGCCACACACTTTAAAACCATCAGACCTTTCGAGAACTCAGGCTGGAGTGCAATGGCACGATCTTGGCTCACTGCAACCTCCTCCTCCTAGGTTCAAGCAATTCTCCTGCCTCAGCCTGCCAACCAGCTGGGACTACAGGTGCATGCCACCACATCTGGCTAATTTTTGTATTTTTAATAAAGACAGGGTTTTCTCCATGTTGGCCAGGCTGGTCTCAAACTCCTGAACTCAAGTGATCTGCTTGCCTCAGCCTCCCAAAGTGCTGGGATTACAGGTGTGATCCACCACTCCTGGCCTAGATATATATATTTTCTAGCATTACTTGAAGTAAATTCAAACTATTCAAACAAAAAAGTTGGATCCTGAACACCTCCAAACCTAGGGCATATCCCCAGCAGCGTGCATGTTGTACTTAAACACTGATCTCATCCAATCCCTGCTCCCTGCATCCCATTGTAAACTGAGGTCCAGAGAGGAACAAGTACAGAACTGAAGTCATAGAGAGAGTTGGCTGCAGGGTGGGTGCTAGAGTCCAGACCCCTCCACTGTTCCTGCCGTTCCAAGGTAGGAGCCCTTGCTGAAATAAGGGGCCAAAGCATTTCCTTCTTCCAGATATTTGCATGTCCTGTGTCCCCACCTGGAAAGTCCTTTTCCCTTAATTGTCCCAGGCCAACTCCCATTCATCCTTCAGAACTCAGCGTGAACACTCACTTTCTCTGTGGAGCATCCCTGGCAGGCAGAGCAAGTCCATCTCCCTCAGGTAACACCCCGTCCCAGATTATACTGTAATGACCTGTTTGGGAACCTCTCTCCACACTGAGACAAGGAGACCCAGGTGTGATTCATCTCCACCCTGAATGTGTTCCCTGGGGCTGGGCACGCAGGAGGGCCCAGGCAGCACTGATTAATTAGGGAAATCTGAAAACAGTGGAGCCCAGAGCCCTGGGTCAGTCCTGTCTGGGTCCCAAGAGGGACAGGGCCACCAGCCTGGCAGCTTGTCCCAAGTGATGAAATAGTTCAGCTATGGCCCCCATCACTCCACTAGATACATTTCAGCTGCTGAGAAAGAAGTTCAGGGGCTCACCTGGGTCTGTTGCTTAGCAACAGGAGGCTGTAAATGACATCGCTCCTGACACTTTAACTAACCCCTCCATGGCAGGCGGAGGATAATGAAGGCAAAGGCAGACAGTGAGACGGAATTGAAAACCAGACTCAGGAGTGCACCGAGGCCGGTTCTAGGAAATATGGAAGGCTGTATGTAGCCGGCAGCTGTAGGCCTGGCGATATGGGAGGGGTCACAGATATGGGAGGGGTCTTTGAGACTGTGGCTGCTCTGTTCCTGGGAGTTCTGTTCAGGAATCCTAGGCTTATGTTTGCCAGCCTTTAAAGGGGATTTGCTAGGCTTGGTCCCTAATAACAAACAGGTGAATACTTCCAGGGCACTATGCCTGTAATTCCAGCAGTTGCCACTAGGAGGACAGCAGCAACTTTAAAGGTAGACCACTAATTTAATTAAGGGCAGACAACTGTAGACCTATCAAATCTGAGTTGGCAGGGAACCTAGTTCAGAAGGGAGCATTTATTAAGCACCGCTTTACTTTTGTTAAATCACAATGTCCTCATAATAACTCCATGATTAGAGAGGTATTTCCACATTAAAGAAGAAGAAACAAAGCCATTTATTCAACAAGTATTTGTTGAGCTCTTTTTATAAGGCAGGTACTGTTCTAGGGTCTTCATAGACAGCAGTGAGCAAGACAGGCAGAAATCCCTGCCCTCATTGCATTCTAAACAAGGGATAGATAGTAAAGAAGAGCAATAAGTAAAATATATAGTATATTAGAAGACGACAAGGGCTATGGAGAAAAATAAAGCAGAAAAAGAGATTGAAAGGGACCCAGGGGGAGTGGATACTTGGAGTAGTCAGAAAAGGCTTTAGGGAGGGGCATTTGAGCAAAGACAAGAAAGAAGTGCGGAGGAAGTCATGTGACTATTCAGGGGATGTGCATACTAGGCAAAGGTCTTGTGGTAGATGTAAGCTTGGTATATTTCAGGTTTAGAAGGAGGCCAACATGGCTGCTGCTGGGTTAGAAAGGAGAAAAACAGAAAGACATGAAGTAGGCCATTGTAAAAACTCTGGGTATTTCTCCACCTGAGATAGGAGCCACAGGAGTATGAGTGTTGACTTTGCCAAATAAAAATACAGGATGACGGCTGGGCAAGGTGGCTCATACCTGTAATCCCAGAACTTTGGGAGGCTGAGGTGGATGGATTGCCTGAGCCCAGAAGTTCGAGATCAGCCTTAAAAACATGGCAAAACCCTACCTCTACAAAAACATAAATGTGGTGACACGTGTCTGTAGTCCCAGTTACCCAGGAGGCTGAGGTGAGAGATCACCTGAGCCCTGGAAGTTGAGGCTGCGGTGAGCCTTGATTGCACCACTGCACTCCAGCTGGGCAATGATGTGAGATCAAAAAAAAAAATCCATAAAAGGATGCCCAGTTAAATTTGAATTTCAGATAAAGCATACACACAAAAATTTTACATAAGTATGCCCCCAATGTCACATGGGATATGCTTATAATAAAAATTATTTGCTGTTTATCTGAACTTCAGATTCAACTGGGCATTCTGTATTTTATCTGACAAAACAACATGGGAGGGTTTTGAGCAGAGGAGTGCCATGGTTGGACTTGCGTTTCAAGTAGATCTCTCTGGCCAGTGTGTGGTGCACAGTCTGAGGGCTGTTATGGTAGAAGCCGGAAGCCCCATGAAGAGGTCATTACAGACGATCCAGGTAAGGGATGCTGGAGAGTCAGAGCAGGGTGGTAGTCGGGGTGGTGGTGAGAAGGAGTCAGGTTCTGGACACATTTTAAAGATAGAACAAAGCAGAGCTTCCTGTTGGATTAAGCGTGGGGTGTGAAAGAAAAAGGGGTCAAAGCTGACTCTGAGGTTTTGGGCCTGAATGGCTGGAAGGAGGAAGGAGTCATTTACTGAGATAAAGAAGGGTAAGGAAGAGTGGATTGGGGGGCAGAAAGGGGAAAATCAGGATTCAGGTTTGGGCATTTTAAGTTTGAAATGTCATGAGGCATTCCACAGGGAGATGTGCCATGGGATGCTGTACTGGTTAAATAGTGTCACTCAGAACCTGTGAATGTGACCTTATTTGGAACTAAGGTTTTTGCAGGTATAATAAAGTTAACATGAGGTCAGACTGGACTAGGGTGGGCCCTCATCCAATGACTGGTGTCCATATAAGAAGAGAGAAATTTGGGCCTAGAGAAAGATACAGAGGGAAGACGCTGAAGACACGAACACCATGTGAGGATGGAGGCAGAGACTGGAGGGAAACATCAAGCTTAGGCTGATGTCTGGAAAATGGATTTTAAGAGTGTGAGAGTGGAAGTGGGGAGAACGGAGAGGTGTTTTTTGTCGTGTAAGAGAGACAGGTTGGTAGCTGGGCTAGGGCATTGGATATGGTGGTAGAGGGGAAGGAGGAGACAGAAGTGTTGGGATGGGTGGGATGAATGGTATCTTGGCTGGCAGGGAGGGTGTGTTGAGGAGTCAGGCTTGGGCTTGCTAGCAGGGTGGGTAGTATGGCTGATCCCCAAGAGCCCAGAAAACAGGGAGAGCAGCGGGCTTTGAGGTCTGATGGGGCATTTGGTTGGAGGCTTGCTGCAAAATGCCCACACAGAACATTTAAGCAAGCTGTTGGTTGTGCAGATCATGGTTCAGACTAAGGCAGTGACATCTGCCTCAACTTGCCAGAAACGAGTATTTGAATAAGCCTGATTTTTACTTGCTTCGATGTGCAGTTGAAAATAAACTGTCCAGGAGAAGTGACCTCAGGCTGGATCAATCAGAGAAGGTGTCATGGATGAGGTGGGACTGAAGCTGGGTCTTGAATGATGGGTTTGAGGAAGGGAAGGGAGGGTGCACCAGGTGGTATGAACAAAGGCACTGAGGTGAGAATAGGGATGGGGCATGCCAGGGGTCACAGAGAGTGTGTGTGTGTGTGTGTGTGTGTGTGTGTGTGTGCAGATGAGACTCAGTGAGGAATCTGAATCTGAATCCGTAGACTCAAAACTGGGGGCAATATCAGTGTCTTTCTTTTCTTTTTCTTTCTTTCTTCTTTCTTTCTTTCCTTCCTTCCTTCCTTCCTTTCTCTCTCGCTCTCTCTCTTTCTCTCTATCTCTCTTTCTCTCTCTCCCCTTCCCTCCCTCCCTCCTTTCCTTTCTCCCTCCCTTCTTCTCTCTTTTCCTCCTTCCCTCCCTCTCTCCTTCCCTCCCTCCGTCCCTCCCTCCCTCCCTTCCTTCCTTCCTCCCTTCCTTCCTTCCTTCTTTTCTTCCTTCCCTCCTTTTTTCTTTCTGATGGAGACTTGCTCTGTCACCCAGGCTGGAGTGTAACGGTGCAATCTCAGCTCATTTCAACCTCTGCCTCCCAGGTTCCAGTGATTCTCCTGCCTCAGCCTCCCAAGTAGCTGGGCTTACAGGCACCCGCCGCCATGCCTGGCTAATTTTTGTATTTTTAGTAGAGATGGGGATTCACCATGTTGGGCAGGCTGGTCTCGAACTCCTGACCTCAGGTGATCCACCTGTCTTGGCCTCCCAAAGTGTTGGGATTATAGGCATGAGCCACTGCGCCTGGCTCAATGTCAGCCTCTCTCCCACTGTCCTGCCTCCTCTTGCCTTCCCTCTCCTGCCTAATGCCCAGGACTAATGGGAAGGAAAGCCCCAAGAATATTCGCAGACCTCCTGGCAGCCGTACCCCATAATAGGCCTTTGGGGCAGCCCCTTTCTCAACTCAGAGGAAGCAGTGCTGCTTTACGTGTTGAGCTTCTGCAAAACGTTTGGTTCATAGAAGGGTTTACACGTCGCATAAAGCTGGGAACAAGTGGAGTGTCCATCAATGTGTTAATCAATGTGGAGAATGGACAAATAAGCCATGGGTTAGTCATACATGGGCGATAGACAGCGGCAAATGTGAGTGAAATAGAGCTACTGGGTGAAGCTCACAAACTTAATAGTGAGTGAAAAAAGGAGGTTGCAGAAAGATGCAGAAAATGATGCTATTTGTCTAAATCTAAAAACAAAGCAATAGGTTTTGCACATACACACCAGAGTAAAGATGTAAAGATGGGCATGAAAATGCTGAACAGCCCGTTTTGGGTGATGGCCTCCTCTGTGGAGGCAGGGAAGGAGGGATGTGGTCCAGGAGGGGAGGTCAGGAGCCCTCAGAGTCCTCACCATGTTCTAGTGCTTAAGCTGTGTGCTGGGCATACGAGCATTTGCTATGTGGTGAACTCTACTTTCTTTTTCTTAGATGGAGTCTCTCTGTCACTCAGGCTGGAATGCAGTGGTGTGACCTTGGCTCATCACAACCTTTTCCTTCCAGGCTCACGAGATCCTCCCACCTCAGCCTCCTGAGTAGCTGGGACTACAGGCATGTGCCACCATGCTTGGCTAGTTAAAATATTTTTTTGTGTTTTGTAGTGATGAGGTCTCGCTATGTTGTCCAGGCTGCTTCAACCTGCTGGCCTCCTGCCTCCCTCAGCCTCCCAAAGAGCTGGGATTACAGGCATAAGCCACCGACCCTGGCCGAATTGACTCTATATTTTGTATGGTTAAGATCATTTTTTATAATTCATGGTCTAGAGGGGCAAATAGAGGGGAGAGTAGAGAGGGGTATCTTAGGCTTGGGTTTACATTGCAGCTCCCTAATGGTATGACGTGGGCCTATGGATAAGGGATTTCATGCATTTGAACCTCTTTTAATCTGTAAAATGGGCATGAAGAACTCTTTCCTCATCATCTCTCCTTCCCTCCCTTCTTCCCTTTCTTCCTTTTCACTCCCTCTCTTTCTCTTCCTTCCTTCTGACAAATATTTACTAAACGTCTATAGTATGGAAAGCCCTGCAAAAGGTCCTAGAGATATGCTCCCTTATGGTACTTACAGTCTTGAGAGAGACAGACAGGAATCAAACAAATAAATGAGTGCACCACTGCAGATAGTGATAAGAGCTATGAAGACGACAAACAAGAGCTTCCATGGTGGAGAATAAACAGATACTTAGGCAGGGGCCAGGGAAGGTATTTCAGAGGAGATGCGAAGGAATTTGCCTTGGAGAGGGTGAAGGGATAAGGGAATGTGTCAGTCAGAGTACACAGCATGAGCAAAGGTCCTGAGGTGGGATGCACACGGAGAGCTTTGCATGTTGGTGCTCGCAGCGCAGCCAGAGAGGGGAAGCAAGGGGGAGAGAGGCGTGGCAGGAGAGGCTGGGAAGATGTGTGCCTTCAGGAACGTGGGCTTGCAGAGCGCGTAGCATGGTGTTTGGTGTGTGTGCTCAGGAAACGTTGGTGGCTTTTCCTCCCACCCCTTCTTGGGAGCCATGGCTAGGGTGACAAATGGACATCTGAAGGCAGAAAGGGGGCTTGGAGGCCCGGGCAGCCTCTAAAGAGCACCTATAGTAGCCTTGACTATGAGGCCAACTTCTTACTTCCTCCCCAGCTTGCCCCCATTGAATGTTCCCACCCTTTACCATATTACTTTGCAGTGCCCTCCCACTGTGACTCGAGTGGACATTGCTCAGCTGTGGGACTTGCTCTGGCCAACGGGATGAGAGCAGAGGTGCATCAAGCAGGGGCTTGATAGGTGCTTCCGTGGTTGAACTTGGCTGCTTGTGCCTCAGCTACTGCCACAAAAACATGCTCTGATTGCCTGCCGGTCCTGGGAGGAGGAGCGGGCAGAGCTGATCTACCCTAGTCAAGCCAACCCAGCTGACCCAGAGACTTGCAAGTTAATTAAATGCTGCTTGTTGTTTACCATGGGGATTTTTCTGGCTGTTTTATGTGCAGCACTCAGTTCCTTGCTCCAGGGGGTCCCTGGATGCTGAGTCTTTTCTGCCTTCAGCCAAGCCCAGGAATACTAGAAGAGAGGTGGGCCGAGACCAGGATTCTGACCTTGGACCTGCTGAAGCCTCACTGTAGGCACCAAGCAAGTCTTTCTCCACGTGGGGTCTCAGTTTTGCCATCCATTTAATGAAACATCTGGCCCTGATAGCCAGAGCCCTCATAGGGACCAAGAGCTCAGGTTGTCCAAATATGACTATGTCTCTTCCTTACTTAAAACACTTAATGGCTCTCCATAGCTTTCAGAGAGAAGTCAAAGCTCCCTAGACTGGCATTCAAGGCTCTGCGTGGCTTTCCTCCTGTCCACTTCTGCAGCAGAGCTCCTACCCCTCACTCTTTGTTTCAGTCATGCCTTATTGGTTCCAATCTTCTCATCAGGCTGTGCCTGTTCATGTGTCTGGGGCTTTGCACCTGCTATTCCCTCTGTTTGCAAAGCCTGCCACTGCATTTCTCTGCTTTGTGAATTCCTATGCATGGGTGTACCTTGTTTTTAACTAACTTTCATTTCCTCACATTCACTGAACTTTTACACTATGCCAGGCACCTTGCTAAGCCCTGTGTTCTAGCTTAGTCTTCCTGGCAACTCTACGATGTAGGTATTATTATCATCTCTATATTTCATGTGAATAGAAAGAGAAGTAAACTGACTGATCCAAGGTTACACAGCTAGTAAGTGGTGAAGCCAGGACACAAATCCAGGCATCTACAACAGACGTGAACCTAGGTCTATCTGCTTCCAGAGCCTGTGTCCTATGAAGTCACCTCTCTATGATGCTTCTTGCAGAATTCGCATGCAAGTGCATGAGCTATATTCATTCAACTCAGACATTTTCTTGAGTGCCAGGCACTGTGCCAAGCTCTTCATGAGAAATGACTTCCTTAATCCTCATACCAGCCCTAGGAGGTCATGATTCATACTGAACCCATTTTGCAGATGAGAAAAACTGAGGCCCGGAGAGGTAAAGGGACTGGCGCTAAGGTGGTGAAACTAGTAAGTGGTGGTTGGAACACACACCCGGGCAATCAGATAGATGCCCAGACCCAAACTCGACCTCTTGGCCACAGTGCCTCTCAATTTGCCATAAATTTCAAGATCCAGTTTGGGTACCAACTCCATGGTGCTGAATGGCTGATTCATGGCTCTGGGGAGCCAAGGGATTCATGGCTCTGGCCTGTCCAGCCCCCTTCCCCACCCCCAAGGACTTCAGAGCTCACAGCCCAAGATGCAGTATGGTTTTGACAGGAGTCAGATGCTTGGCAACACTTTTGGGCATCCCCCCTCTCCTCAGTTTTCAGCCCGATGCAGTGACCCCAACCCCCACCCTTCCCCTCGGGCCTCAGGCTCTGAATCCAAATAAACACAAAGCCAAATGACTTTCACTCTGTCCCTTCCAACTCAGTGATTTTGGAGGAGAATAAATACCGAAGCCACTGGCATGAATAGAAATTAATGTAAAACTGTGCTAACTGCACAGGGATGTTTTTTAAAAAGAAAAAAATTCTCAATTTAAAATCTTACACAAATAGACTCTTCTAAGGTCAAATGAAAGATAAATGCCTCAGGAAAGCAAAGAAGTCATCATTTAGGCTGAATTTTTTTTTCTCTCTCTCTCTTTCATTTCCTTTCTCTCTCTCGTTCTGTCCCCCACCAATATTTCTTTCTCTCCCTGTCTTTGACTCTCTTATCTGCCACTCGCTCTTCCTGTCTGTGTGTTTGTATGTGTCAATCTCTCACTTCTATTTCAGTGTCAGGATTGCTGCTGCAGTGAGTATGACCTTGGTCAAGTCATTTCCCAGCTTTATGCTTCTGTTTTCCTATCTTTACATAGGAAGCACAATTACTTTTTGCAGAGGGATACGAAGCATAGCAGGACCTCATAAAGTAAAATGATGCTTCTAATCAGAGCTGGGCAGTCTCGCCCACCCTCTAGGTTTGGGCCTGGAGGATGGAAAAGATTAGGAGCAGGCACCATCTGGTCACCAAGTGATGCCAATGAACCAATGAAGTGAATGGCCTTCTGACCTTGGCCTCTTTACTGTCAGTCTGATTCAACCTAAAGTTGTCTCAAGAAAATGATTCTTGTATGAAAAAAGGAGAAGCTGAGAAACATGTAAGGCCGGGGAAGTAGAAGGCATTTTAAAGGTGAGATAAGAGCCACCTTGAATGGGAAAACAACGATATGATGAGTTTAAATCAAAGCCAGAGGGATTGTGATTAGTAGAAGGAAGATTTCCTTGACAACTGAGGGGGAACAAAACACTGAGGAAAACCTACTGGAATGTGACAGGCAGTAGGCTGTGATCTTTTTAGGGCAGAGATTACATCTTTCTCGGTTACCATTATCTCCACAGGGCACAACAGAGGGTCTGGGTCCATAAATATTAGTGGAGTGGCTGACTTGATGAGTGAGGGTTTCTATTCCTGGAGCCCCCTAAGACAAGACTAGATGCCATTTCCCCTGGAACACAGAGCCTTGCTCACCAATGAGCAATGAAGCATTGCACAACAATCTTTGGATGCATGTTGAATATGTGAGTTTCCTAGCTGCAAGTATTGGTACTACTGTACATGGATCTCTTGAAGACTGAGTGGATATTGAATAGGAGAGGCATCTCCACGGTGGAGCAGGAATTGGGGGAGGGGTCACCTAAATGACACTTTGTCAAGTAGCCTAGGAATTTCTGCCTTGCTAGTTTGAAGTATTCTGCTACCTAGAGGGAGAGTATTGGACTGCAAAAATTCTGATAGCCCAAGTATCATCTCCTTCTGAGAGGCACTAAGCCAGTAGACTGAGAGGAGAAACCTGGGACAATGGAAAGATGGGAAGGAATAGCTTTTTGTCCCAGGAAAACCCTTGATTGGGAGTCAGAAGTCCTGGTTTCTAAACTCAAATTAATGTAAAACAAGAACACCAGGAAGACACCCCAGAGCCTCCTAACTGGCAGGACCTGCTCTAGTCATATAGCACAGATAGGATTTCCTGGGAGGGAGACTTAGAGATGGAGACCAGCATGTAGGGTGCTTATGAGGGCATGCTTTTAGTGGCAACACCTGTGGATGAGAGGTAAGGAAGTGGGACAGAGCAAAGGGAGGAGTAGAGTTGTGATACAACCTCAACAGAGACCTTAGCCATCCCTATAGATGGTTCTGAAGCTGGGGTGCTTCAGAGTTGTCCAGAGTTGGGGTTGGCCTTTCCATTGCCATATCAATCAGTTATTGGATACATGCTGCCTCAGGAAGAGGTGTTACCTTGAATGAAGCAACTCTCTTCAGCTGAGGCAACTCCTACAGGGGACTGACAGCTGATGGCCTCCTGCCAGTGACACTCCCAGTAGCTGGTGAGATAAAGCCTTCCATTATGAAGGGGGATCTGGGTGTACATTGCAGTTCCCACAATAGCATGCTACTCCCATGAACACGAATCCTTATTGCAATCCTACAAGCTAGATATTATTATCACAGATAAAAAACTGAATTTTGGAGTGTATCAAATTGCCCAAGCTACATGACTGTTAAATACTAGTGGTGGAGCTAATTCAAACCCATGTCTTCCTGGCTTTTAGTTCCTTCCTTTTTCAACTGCACCTCATTGCCTTTTATATCTTCACCCACTTCCCCCAACCCAAATTCCAACTATTCACTCTCATGATTTTGAAAGATAGCCTCCCATCCCTGAGGCTCAGACTCTCCATCTGTAAAAGAAGGAGAATAAATTATATCTGAGATTCTTAACCAGGGATCCAAGAACCCTATGAAATAGTGGGCTAATTTTGGTATTTATGAGCAAAATTTTGACTTTTAAATATTTTTCTTGGTAAAGGGCCCATGAGATTGTTTATATCCAAAAAAGTTTATGGCTCCCCAAAGAGGCTGAGATATAACTGGACCAGATGGTCCAAGGTCCTCTTCAGCACACACATGCTGTGATTCTGCACCCTTGACAGGGGAAGGACCACAGACAGCACCAAAGCCATTCAGCACCACGGACAGAGCCATGCTCCGACGTCTGCAGAAAAGTCCCATCAGCTATTACACTGACCCAAAGAATGAATGATGGAAGACCCCTGCGTGCCCAAAATCAGTGGGATAGGAAGTCAGAATCTGCAATAGACACAGATGGCTTTTCCTCTCCCCTTGCCTTTCCTGTAAAAGAGTCCCAAATGTTGCAATTGTCCTCACAGTGACATTTCCCCCATCCTGGAGGCCTCCTGTCCCTCTCCCCACAACAGTGACGAAGAGGGTATCGAGCGGGGCAGTGGAGTACCCTGGTGACAGATTAGCACTGCCAACCACCGACACAAAACCATTTGGTGTGGGGAAATGATAGATGTTAACACTCATTTTAAACACAGGCAACTGAATTCCTGCAGACAGGCGCCACGGCTGGAATTTAGGGCACAGCTGCTAGGTTCAGATAAGGTGCAGAATCAGCCCAGCATACCGCGATGTTACTTAATAATGAAAATGTGGTGATTGATGCTGCTGTCTCGAGAATATAACCTCCCCATTTGGAGGCTTTCCGCTCCCAAATCATCCATTCCACTGTTTTTTTCCTTTCTGTCTTTTTTTGGAAAGGCAATGTGTGTGTGTGGTTGGGGGTGTGGATAAAGGGTTGATGGGCCCTGGCAACATGAAGCTCATGATCCTACAGAATTTTTTTTAAAAGTCCAAAGAGCTTAGTTTGAAAGAATTCAATTCTAGCAAGCTCACCTGGGACAGCAAAAAAAAAAAAAAAAAAAAAAAAAAAAAAAAAAAAAACTGGTCTGGACAAGTTACCTTCCACATTTTTATGGCCAAAGGCTTCTTTTACAACCCCCCTCCCCATTTCTATGATGTCACAAAGAGCCAATCAGAGTTTTTGATACAGGACCTCAACTCCCACCTGTTTCTGAGCTCCAGGAGAGATGGACCATTTATCTACTGCTTCCTGAACAGCACACCTTGGAGAAAACCTCAGATTCTGCATGTCCAAAACTAATCTAGGTTAGAACACCCAAGCAAGCCCCTTTTTTCTCATTTTGGCAAGTGACACCACTCAAGGCCAACACCTGGGCATTGTCCAAGACTCCTCCTTCCCCCTCATCTCCCAAGTCTAGCCTCTCAAACCTGGTATGTTTATCTCCCAAACCTTTCTCTCTTAAGCTCACCTACTTTCTTTTTTTAGCCCTATAACCTTAAAATACAAACTCATCCCCCTTCCCCTAAATAGCCACCTGGGCTCCAGCTTTCTTCTCCGATTCTTCTTTCATTCTGGCCCTCAGAATAGTTTTCCTAAATGGAAATATACCATGTCACTCCTCTGCTTAAAACCCAACATCCTGTAGGCATTCAATGTCCTGTAGGACAAGGTCCAGTTTCCTTACCATAGCATTAAAATATTTAACGATCTGGTTTCAGTGTATTTCTTAATGTTCCTCACAGTCTTTGCCAAAACCACCTGAAATATATGCTTATTTCTGTCTCCTTGCCTTTGCACATGCTGTTCCTTCAGTCTTGTGGACCCTTCCTCTCCTTTGTCTACCTGAAAGGCATTCACTCTTAAAGATTCAGGACTCAAGTTGTTTCTCCTTTGAGGAGTCTTCCTTACCATCTTCCCCACTCCTGACAATGTCAATTTCACTTTCTTCTGTGCTGTTACATTTATAGTCACCCTGTATTACAGGATAGGTTGCCATCATTCCCTCACTTGCTAGAATTGGGTTCAAATCCATATTCCATTATTTATCAGTTGTATTGCCTTGAGCAAGTCATAGGATTCTCTCTGGCCCTCAATTTCTTCTTCTATAGACTGGATATAATAATAATGCCTATCTCATTATTAAATGACAGATGTAAAGTATCCAGTTTGTACCCTGGGACACAGTAGGAGCTTAATAAATATTAACTTCCCAGTAGAGAAAAGTTGTTAATCTAGAGCCTGTGGAAGACTCTTGGGAAGTGCCTATCTCAGGTCAGGGTCCTAGAAGCAGAGCCCCGGAGGAATTCTGTGCACAGGGTTTATTGAGGAAGTGCTCTTAAGGAAAGGAGAGAGGGAAGCAGGAGAGGGAAGGGGACAAATAAGGATGTTGTTTTGGGTAAAGTCTGTCTTGGGCCTTATCCAAGTGGGGTCTGGAGCATAAGTTACACCACAGAATTGTCCCTACCTAGAAGCAAGGGAGTTGCCTTCTGTACCTTCTCGTCAGCCATCGCTGGCTATGGGCTGATGCCAGGTGGGCAAACAAGGGTGTAACCTCCCAGATCAGGTGACCCTCATCAGCTGAGAGCAATGCCACAAAGAAGGGAGCAGCTACTGAGGGAGCATCGAAGCCTACAACAACAGGGGGCAGATGTGCCTGTCAGTGGGAGGGGTCTGGATGCAGTGTCAACAGAAGCTTCTTCAGTCATGAGAGAGAGTTACTGCTTTAAGGAGGCTGAGATGTTGTTTTGTATGGAAGGAGGCAGAGTCCAGACTTTATAGATATCTCAAGTTTCATTCATGCGATAATTCATGTATTCATTCAAAAGATCTTCATTGAACATCTACTCTGTTCCAGAGAGTTTAGTGGGCCCTGGAGATGCTGGAGAGCAAAACATGGCATCTTTACAGAGCTCATAATCTAGTAAGGGTGACAGATATTCATCAAATGATCTGTCTTCAAAGACAAAGGTTTCTGAAGAGAAGGAGCTCATTTCTGTGAGAGTGTATCACAGGGACTCAGTTCAGCCTGGGGCGTTTAGGAGGGCTTCCCAGAGGAGGAGGCTTTTGAGTGAACGTATGAAGGATAAGAGTTCGCCGGTGAAAGAAGGGGTGATAATTAGGAGGGTATGGGAGACGTGTGGCTCTCTTCCTGCTTCCTTTTGAAAATCCTGCTAAAAAACGTGAGGGAGCATCTCTAAGGCAGGGAGCGCTGCCTTGCAGTTGTTGGTCATTTACCCTTGAGTATAAATGACATTTTAATTTTTTTCCCTGCAAATAGTTTGTTGAAAGAGAATGAAGAAAAAAACCTGAGGGTCACTGAATGCTTTGGCGAAAATCCATAAAATGGTCCAAAATAGGAGGCGGGTAGAGAAGGGCTGTAAGACAAACTTGCTGATTTTGAATCTTGCAGCATCGCCCCTTCCTCTGTCAGGGCCGCTCTCCCTGTTTCTCACAGACCTTGGTGCTGGTAGGAATAAGTTTGGCTTGGAGCCAGCCGTGTCCAGCATCTGCCTTTTTTGAAGCCAGAGGTAGCAGCTGCCCTATGCAACATGATCTGAGTGTGCAGCCCTGCTCTCACTCTGCCCAACCCTACTGCCAACAGCCACTGGTCATCACCTGAAATTCCCATCATTACCATCTCAAAGCCTAGGCTGGGGGTCCTAGGAGCTCCATTCTCATTCTGGCTGTCTTCTTCTGACCTTGGGCACATTCCTTCCTTTCTCTGGATGCAAGGGCAGGATTGGATTCTGCTTCTCTGAGGTCCCTGCAGCCCTAGCTGTCTATGTGTTTTTTCCTCACCACAGTTAACCTATTAAGGTTGCAAACTCAAGGTGGTGATCTGGAGACCCCCAAGAGAGCTGGAGGATGTCTGATCACCTGGAATTCAGGCTGGGCCCCTTCCTCAGTCTTCTGGCTGGCAGAAGCTGTGGCCCAGGAGTTGGGAGGGAAAAGGGCTCTTGAAGAGGCCCTCAGCCCCTTGTGGCCCTTTAAACACTGCCAAAATGACTCCTGCTCCCTAGATTGCTGCCTGGAGCTGTCAGACACGCATCAAGGTCAGGGGTGTGCATCTGCCCCAGACACAGCTATAATGGCTTCTAATGGACTGTAAACAGGTGAAGTTTGCTACAAAGACATTGCTGCTGCTGGAACAATAAAAGCTTCTTTCTTCTTAACCCTCTCTTGGATTATGTTTTTGACGCAGGGAGGGGAACACCACACACAGGGAACTGTTGGGGGGTGAGGGGCTCGGGGAGGGATAGCATTAGGAGAAATACCTAATGTAGATGACGGGTTGATGCGTGCAGCAAACCACCATGGCACGTGTATATCTTTGTAACAAACCTGCACATTCTGCACCTGTATCCCAGAATTCAAAGGATATATATACATATATATCCTTCTCCTGGATTTTGATTATGCCATAACTACACTGTCTTTAAACAGGGCCTTCTCCAAAGATGTTCTTGCCTGGAATCTCATCCACCCTTAACAACAAGAAGGTTATTATTAGTCCACCTTTCAGCTGGGGAAACTGAGGCCCAGAAAGCGGAAGAGACTTACATGAGGTCTCAGACCTATGATGAGGCACAGCCATGACTAATAACTTAAGGCTTGGTCAGTCCCATAGCCCAAGCTACTAACCACTACTCTAACCTGTCTGCAATTACTGATGATGTACACTGGACTTTGCTAAGAGATGTAAGAGAGTTAAACAGTGACCTGGAAGGTCTGAGGTCCAGAAGGAAAAGTGAAGACCTTCGAATCACAGTGACCCGAGTTTAGATCTTGATCTCTTTAACTTGCTGTGTGACCTTGGGTCCATTAATTAACCTCTCTGAGCTTCCGTTTCCTTATTTCTAAGGTGGAGCAATAGGCTGATTGTAAGCATTGAAAGAAATTAGGACTTCTCAGCTATAATGGTTTCGCCAGGAAAAAGAAAAAGAAATAAATTAGGTGCATGAAATGCTTGGCACAGAGGTCTCAACAAAGGTTAGTCCCCTCTCCTACCTGCAATCCCTGTGAGTAAATCTGGGATATTTGAAGCTTCCTAGAGGAGGTGATCTTAGCACTGGGACTGCCAGATGAAAACCAGTGACCCAGGTCCCAAAGCCCACCCCTCCTCTCTCAGAGGTGCTGTCCCCAAGGTCATCATGTGCCAGGAAGGCAGAGAGCAGCCCCATCTCCCTCCCTCCCAGCCCTGGGCTGGCGGCAGTCGTGAAGACAGTGAGGACCATAAACAAGGCCAATGAGGAAGCGGTAATTCCGAGGCACCACCATTTCCCATCATGCTGCTACTTTTAGTGCCGGGGCAGGGGAGGTTGGATGGCTTCTCCCCTGGGCCATGTTTTTGAGCCTGTTAGACACCAGGCAAGGGGGTGAGGAGAGTGAGGGCATGGGTGAGTAGGGGAGGAGAGAGTGGGGCTTCACCTTGGCCTCACCCACCTCCACCCAGCCACTGTGACTCTGCCCTTTCACCCACAGGCTGGAGAGCGCCTCCTCTTAGATCGGCTTCCCCGGTGGACCCCAGAATAGGATCTTCGACCTCTACTGTGGACTGCACCCGCCCGAGGCTTACATTCTTGCCCTCATTTCTTTCCCCACTCTATTTCTTTCCAGAGCCCTTGTCACCTTCTGACATGCTTGAAAATTGACTTACTTTTTTGTTGTCTGCTTCTCACCAGCAGAATGACTCTCCACTCTCGACTCTCTGAGGGCAGAGATTTGTGCCCGTTTTGTTTACTGCTCTATTTCTAGCACCTAAAACATTGCCCAGCACATAGTAGGTGCTCAATAAAGTACAGGATGTAGTTATCCACTCATCCATTCTTATTATCGAACGTTTCATTCAAAACACATTGATGCGAATAAATGAACTTACCTGTTCTAGGCATGGGGTTTAGTGCTGGTGGAATCTAAATGAACCACACAGCCTCCCCTTTGAAGTGGGAGGATCCACAGTGAAGTGGTGTAATCATGGAATTACGATTACTGACTGGAGTCAGGATACCTGGGTTTACCTGTTGTGTGACCTTCTGATTCCAGAACTTACACACAAGAGGCCAGAGCTCAGGCTGGGAAGGTGGGCAGGGGCCAAAGTCCAGAGGCCTTATTGACAGATGGAGATATGAGGTCCTGTCTGCAGGGCAATGAGGAGCCATGGGAGGATTCTCAGCACCCAGCAGGATGGCTGGCACCGAGGGGAACCCCGGAGAAGCTAGATCCCACTGGCGGGCATGGGCCCCGCGACCTCGGATTGGCAGGGTGTAGGGAGCTGCCCATCACCCCCTGCCCTGCACTTTCCCCAAGCCCAGGTCCAGAGGCTGGCAACGGGGTGCTACCCACGACGACTGCAGCATACATCCTTCAGCGTGACATTGGCACATCAGTGGGGGAGTAGAGGGTGACGGAGCACCATTCCAGGCGGTAATGGCTCCAGCGCCGGGAGGAAAATGACATAAATAATATCCCATTAGAGGCACTGAGCAGCTCCGCTGAGTGCCTTGTTTTGCTGGCAACATTATGGGCTTCATAAACAGACTCATTCATTTTCCAGTCCTTGCTCTGGTGGATGGGGGGTGCAGGGGGATGGGGGAGGTGTCAGGGAAGGTGACTGGGGGCTGCAGAGGCAGTGAGGGGCAGGAACAGCACAGTCCAGCCCTCCAAGCCTCAGCTCGCATGCCTCCAGCTCAGGCCACCAGACCGGCCTGCCCTGTCCACCTCCAGACTTTTGCCCACATGCGCCTGGAATGCTCTCCCCAGCTCAGTCTTCAGAAACCACACTACTTCTTTCAAGGACTAACTCAGGTTGCTCCTTGGTGCTGAGTTCTCTGTGCACCCTTCCTTAATTCCCAATTTTTCTTCTTCTTATTATTATTTTTTGAGATGGAGCCTCACTCTGTTGCCCAGGCTAGAGTGCAATGGTGTGATCTGCAACCTCTACCTCCCAGGTTCAAGCAAGTCTCCTGCCTCAGCCTCCTGAGTAGCTGGGATTACAGGTGCACAGCACCATGGCTGGCTAATTTATTTTTTATTTCATTTTGAAATGGGGCTTCACTCTATTGCTCAGGCTGGAGTGCAGTGATGCAATCACAGCTCACTACAGCCTCAACCTCCTAGGCTCAGGTGATCCCCCACCTCAGCCTCCCAAGTAACTGGGACTATAGACACATGCCACTATGCCTGGCTAATTTTTGTATTTTTAGTAGAGCTGGATTTCATTGTGTTGCCCAAGTTGGTCTCCAACTCCTAGGCTCAAGCAGTCCACTCACGTTGGCTTTGCAAGTGCTGGGACTGCAGTCGTGAGCCACCGTGCCCGGCCCATTCCCCATGGCCTCGAGGCTCCCTTAGCTCTGGTGAGACAGCCTAGCACACTGGAGGGCGTCCTGGAGACAGACGGCTCTGGATTCAAATTCTGAGCTGGCAGTTGTAAGTCTGGTGAGCTTGGGTTAGTAGTCCTTAAATCTCTCTGAGCCTGTTTCCTCTTGTGAAAGGATATCTTGTTTTACTTTATTTACTTTTTGTTTTTTTGAGTCAGAGTCTCACTCTCTCACCTAGGCTGGAGTGCAGTGGCACAATCTCGGCTCACTGCAACCTCCGCCTCCTGGGTTCAAGCAATTCTCCTGCCTCAGCCTCCCGAGTAGCTGGAACTACAGGTGCCTGCCACCACACCTGGCTAATTTTTGTTGTTGTTGTTGCTGTATTTTTAGTAGAGACAGGGTTTCACCATATTGGCCAGCCTGGTCTTGAACTCCTGACCTCATGATTCACCCACCTCGGCCTCCCCAAATGCTGGGATTACAGGCGTGAGCCACCGTGCCTGGCCGAAAGGATATCTTGTGAGGGTATCTCACAGGCTTGTCATGAGAAGCCTTTTAGGTTTGTCTGGAACACAGTAAATTTTCATAAATAATTGCTCTTCTTGTCCTTTTTACTATGTAGACATTTGAGTTCTCCTCTCCCCAAAGGGGCCGTTGATTTTCTTGTGTCTGTCCCTCCTGGAGCCTAGTCCTGGGCTCCGTGCATGGCAGGTGTTGAAAGCAGGTTTGAGGGTGCATTGAGAGGAGCTCTATGTCAGGATTGTGGAGTCCTGGGTCTTGTCCCAGCTTGAACCTTGTCCCAGCTTGAGCTGTGTGACCTTGGGCCAGTCCCTTCCCCTCTCCGGGCCTCTCTGCAAGGGTAAAACAAAAGGTTACACAAAAGGACATCTGTGGCCCTTCTCAGTTCCCACTTAGAGGACCTCAGGCTAGTACCTCATGCCTTGACCTGTTAGGAGGTGGCCTTTGGCTTTCAAGTCAGAGAGAATCAGAGGATCCTGCTCTGCTGTGTGGCCTTGGGCAAGAACTAAACATCTCTGAGTCTTAGTTTCCTTGTCTGAAAAATAGAGACAACAAAGCCAGCTTTACAGAGTGATTGTAGTAACTTAGTGAAATTATTAAATCAGTGATATTTACTGAATGCTTATTATGTGCCAGGCACCATTCACTGCTGGGGATACAGTGGTGAACAAGATAATGATTCTTCCCAGGGCTTATATTTAAGTAAGAGAGAGAGAGAGAGAGACAAAAATCAGCCATCACATAATTATGTAATTACCAATTGTGATGTATGTTATAAAGAAAAAGTAGGCTAGGCACAATGGCTCACACTTATAATTTCAGCACTTTGGGAGGCCGAGGTGGGAGGATCATTTGAGCCTGGGAGTGTGAGCCCAGGAGTGCTAGACTAGCACGGGCAACATGGGGGACCTGGTCTTTATAAACACTGAAAAATTAGCTGGACATAGTGGTTCACACCTATAGTCCCAGTTACTCGGGAGGCTGAGGTGGAAGGATCGCTTAAGCTGGGGAGATAGAGGCTGCAGTGAGCTATGATCATGCCACTGTACTCTAGCTTGGGCAACAGAGTGAGACTCTGTATCTAAATAAAGTAAAATAAAATAAAACGGAAATACACTGTCCTGAGCTAGTCCTCCTAGTTATGGAGGGCTTCCTGGGGAGGTGACATCTTGTGTTCTGGTTACTTATTGCTGTATAACAAATGAACCTAGTAGCTTAAAACTATAATTTTTGTTGATGCTCATCCTTTCTGTGGATCAGCGATTTAGAATGGCTCTGCTGTGCGGCTCTGACTCAGGGTCTCTCATGAGGCTTCAGCTAGATGGTGGCTGGAGCTGGAGCTGGAAGCTGCTGGACATCTCTTTCGCTCTGTGTAGGTGATCTCAGGGATTCTCCACATGGTATTTCTGCGGAGGCAGGCTTGGGCTTCCTCACAGCATGGCGTCCTCAGGACAGTCATGCTGCTTACATGGTAGCTTAGGGCTCCACAGCCCATGTCATAGCCTGCCT
This sequence comes from Sapajus apella, assembly GCF_009761245.1. NCBI lineage: Eukaryota > Metazoa > Chordata > Mammalia > Primates > Cebidae > Sapajus > Sapajus apella. The sequence continues at coordinate 5,768,127 of NW_022436973.1, read as the reverse complement.
CAAATCAAGGGCAGGGAACATGGGTCCCACCTCTCCCCAGGATGAGTCTCATGGTCATATTTTATAAAGAACACTTAGGATAAAAGATGCTGTTGTGACTATCTTTGCAAAATATGCCCTCCCATAGATCTGAAGGGTGAGTAGGGGTTAAACAGGGGGAGGAGAGAGTTTCAGGCAGAGGAACGGCTGGCACAAGGCTCTGGGGTGGAACAGAATGTATGGTTTGGACTGGGGAAGCACTCAGGGACACAGTAGTGAGTAAGACAAAAACACATAATGTTTGGAGTTTCCACTCAAGTGGGAGAGACAGACAATAAATGCACAAAGAAACAAACAACACAATTTCAGGTTGCAATCAGTCCTTGAAAGGGAATACACTGGGGACTGTGACAGAGTGAGATTGGGAGCTGGAGGAGTATTTCAGGATGGCAAGACCTTTCTGAGGGGGTGGCAATTGCAGTGAGAGCAGCAGATGAGAGGGAGCTGGCCAGCCATGGAAAAGGTTGGGGAACGTGTTCGTCTCCAAGGGAACAGCATGTGCAAAGGCCAAGCGGTGGAAAAGGGATGGGCAGTGTGGTTGAAACTTGGTATTCAAGGGCTGGCAGGTGTGACATGAGGATGGGGGAGGGCGGGAGATGCCAGGTTTAGCAGGTCCCTGGTAAGGAGTTTGGACTTATTTCTAAGTGTGACAGGGAGCTATTGGAGGGTTTTATGCAGGGGAGTGATGCGATCTCATTTTGTAATAGCGATTCTCTGGCTGCTGTGGCACTGAATTCTGGGCGTGATGCCAGACTTCTGTTCCTGGCAGTACCACGAATGTGCTGCGTGACCAGAAGCTAGTCACTTAACCTCTCTGAACTGTAAAATGTGAAGAATAGAATATAGTGGGCAGGAAGCAGAGAGCCCAGGGAGAAGGCTGTAGCATCATCCAGGCAGGGATGGTGGTGACCTGGACCAGGGTGGTTGCGGTAGAGTTGTTGGTAAGAAATGGGTAGGATCATGACAGACTGGGAGGTGGAATGGACAGAACCTAGTGATTGGATGTGGAGCATGAGAATGAGGAAAGCACAACTCCTAGGTTTCAAGAAAAGCTTAATCTTATTTTATAGCTCAGAGAAGTTAAGTGACTTGTCTGTGGTCACACAGCACATCCATGGTACCCAGAATTTAGTGCCACCCTCTGGGCCAATATTGGGCCTGGGGATCCTACTGATACTGGGGCCTTGGCCCTTCTCTCTGTGTCTCCCTTACCCTGCCCCTCCCATCACCTCCCCTTCTTCCTCCCAGGACGCTGGTGGCTCCGGTTGACGCAGTCCCAGCAGGTGTGCCTCGCCAAGCTGTCGGTGTGATGAACAGCTTCCCTTGGCTGAGCAGATAACAGTACACACACAGGTCACGGGGGGCCCATGTAGCCCATCCATCAGGCCCAGGAGTGAGCGGAGGGCCGGCACACCCTTGTGCCTGTTATCTGCCACAAATGTGTTTTTCCCCCAAGGTTAACAGGAAGAGTGACGGCCAGGCGCCTGACATCAGCAGGGCTGGTGTTCGCAGGAGCCAGCCAGACTCTCCCTCCTTTTCTCTCCCTTGGCGTCTGAAGATTCCTGGGTGTGGAAACACTTAGAGCCTCAGAACCGCAGACTCTTCAAGTCTTGAGCCCTGAATCTTCGAAACTTAGATGTGTACCATCATCCTCCGTTCGTTGAGGCAGGATTGTGTGCTAGTTAAAAGCAGGGACTCTGGATCCCGCGTAGCCTGCTTGGGTTCAGAGCCCAGTTCTGACACTTACTAGCTGTGTTATCTAAGGCAAACGCCTTAGCATCTCTGTACCTCATCATGAGGGTGTAATAGTGTCTAGACCATGGGTGGCTGTGGGGATTATAGGAGCTAATCTTTGTATGTAAAGGGCTTAGAACAATGCCCAGCGCATAGCATGTTGCTCGTATTGGTAGAAATAGAGTTCTTAAAGACACAGAATCTTCAAGTCTAAGTCTTAGAGACACTGAACTTTAAAACCTTTGAGTCTTCCTAGGGCAACACGTTTTCAGAATCTTACTATTTCAAGTGATTATAGTCACACCTGCAGTGGTGGCTGGAGGGGTTTTAACCCTTCATAACCTCTGTCACTTCTTTCTCATTTCTTTCACATGGGCAATTGCTAGTTTCTCAATCTTATGTAAAATGTTCCACAAATATGGTGGCAAGCCCACCTTCTAGCCAGACTGTGGGACCCACATAGAAATTCTAGAGCATCTACTGCACAGGACCTCACAGTCTCTATAAATACGTTTATCTAACTATCCACCCAGTCCATCCATCCATCCATCCATCCATCCATCCATGCATCCATCCATCCATCCTCCCATCTATCCATCTATCTATCCACTCATTCCATCCATCACATTCTCACATCCCTCAATCAACCTACTGTCTGGCCATCTATATGCATTTTCCCATCTTTCCATCCGTGTATCCATCCATCCATTCTTCCATCTGTCCATCTTTTCATCCACCCATTGATCCATACTTTCATCACCCATCTGTCCATCCATACATACATATTTGCCCATCCCTCCTCCCTATCCATCCACGCTTTTAATCTCTCCTTCCTTCCTTCCTTCTTTCTTTCTTTTTAAAATGTTCTCATCCATTCATCTATCTGTCTATTCACCCAACACTTAGTCACTTATTGCGTATCTATTGCATTCAAGGTACTGGTTTGGGCTGCAAGAGGACGTCTATGCACTGCTGTCAGTTTCCATCTTCCCTGAGCTTCCAGTCCAGCAAGCCAGAGAAGACCCAAACACAAACCAGACAACGTGCACGCGGCTCTATTCAGCAGAGATTAAAAAGCCATGCTGAGTGACAGAAAGCAAACTCTCCTTTCTGCTGGGGCTTTTGGGGCAGCTTTATAGCAGAGGTGGTATTTTATCAGGATCTTGAAAGACCCTGTCTTGATGACATTACAAGTGGTGTCACGTTTCAAGGGACTGGGAGGAAAAGAAGTCTGGGGAGTCGTAAACACCATCTGGTCCGCCTGGATGACCACTGCTTGGAGGTTTACTTTCTTTTATTTTTTTTTAATTTAAAGATATTTTTCATTTTGGTTTAGTGAAGGGGACCAAACAAAAGGAGGTTCCCTTCAAATGCTATGTGAAGAAATGCTGCAATCAGTCCCTTCTTGCACACCTCCAGAGCCGAAAAGCTCAATACCAGACAAGGACAAAGGCCTCTCAAAGTCTACTGTGCTCCAGGAACTGAAAGGCACAAAGGGCCTGTTTGATCTTCCTGACTCCCAGGGACTGTCTATTACTGTAATATGCTGGGGGTGGGTAGGAACAGTGCTCCAGACCCAGTGTACCTGGCTCACATCCCAGCTTCCCATTCATGAACCATATGACCTGGAACAGGTTACTTCACCTCCTAAGGACTCAGTTTACTCATCCATAGTATGGGGATAGCAATTAGAGTACCTCTCATGGGATTGCTACAAGGATTAAATGAGCTAATACATTCATGATGGTGTTTGTGAAATTATTGTTATTAAGGTTTTGGACGGTTGTATTAGTCAGCGTTGCGTCAGGGAGCTCAGCGGAGAGCACTAATCCGGGGAAATAGTGGTAGTGGTTTGAAGAGTTGAAAGTGCAGTCACTAGAGCTCATCAGTAGCAGAAAAGACACCACAGACCATGCCCGCCAGCCAGGCATTTCCAAGGCATTGCCTCTGGACTAGTGAGTGCTGCGCAAGTAAGCAGGGTGCTGTGAGGAAAAGAACCCCAACACTGGAGCAACAAAGAGAAGAGTGATTTTTTTTCAAGACAGGTCTCCCTGTGTCACCCAGGCTGGAGTACAGTGGTGTGATCATGGTCCACGGCTGCCTCCGCTCCGGGCTCAAGCGATCCTCCCACCTCAACCTCCTGAACAGCTGGTACTACAGGCATGCACTTTCATGCCTGGCTAGTTTTTTGCATTTTTTGTAGTGACAGGGCTTCTTCATCTGCCCAGGCTGGTCTCGAACTCTTGGGCTCAAGCAATCCTCCTGCCTCGGCCTCTCAAAGCGCTGGGATTACAGGCGTGAGCCTCCGTACCTGGCCAAAGAGGAAGTGATGTTACAAGAAAGAGCCCAGGAGTTGGGGCTGCCTAGAAGGAGCTGGAACCAGAGGGAGAGGCTGCTACTGCAGGACTGGAGACCAGGGAGGAGAGGCAGCTATGGGATGCCCTGCCCTGAGTAGAGGGAGCAGAAAAATGCCCTGCGTCTCCCTCCCTTCTGCCCTGCAGTCTGTATGTGCTGTCGTCTAGGGAGACAAATCAGTGAGGCCTGCCCTTCCAGCTTGCAGAGCCCAGAGGATCATTTCATAGGGTATGCTCCTTACGAACCTAATCTGCAAGATGCTTCTTTAGAAAAAAGTTTTTAGGCAAATCAGCCTTGGAAATGCTGCAGGCAAGAACTCTGTCTTGCAGATCTGCCAGGCATGTTACTACAGTGAAGATGAGCAGCAAGGTAGTTAAAACACCCAGGCTCTGTAGTCAGACTCAGTTCCCTCCTCTATCAAATGGGAATAGTAACAAATGTACTTTACAGGGCCATTTATTCATTTGTTATTTTGTTCGTTAATTGAATGGATACAATGTGTCAGGGTCCAGGGATATACTGGTGAACAAGACAGACATCGTGTCTGTCCTTGAGAAGCTTACATTCTAGAGGAATATAAATTAATGGGGTAATGAATGCCAACTGCTTAGCACACTGCCTGGAATACAGTAAATGCCCAATAAATGTTACCCTTAAAGGCTCTGAGAAGTCCTGTAATGAATACATTTTAAACCCAGGGCTTCCAGACATATTTGGCCATGAACTCTCCCTCTTTTTTCCCTGTAGTACTCTATTCCTAGGCTGCAGCACTCACCAGTCTGAAGAACGTATTTTAGAAATGCTAGTTGGGCATATGGTCTATACACACACTTACACACAGAGACACACAAAGATACAAATAACGACTTCTAGTAGCTAGTGAAATATTAATAGGGCCTTGAAGAAACAGGAATAGCTCATCTCTTGTTTCATTTTAAAATGACCACATTTTGTATAAATGTTGTCTTGGAGGGTAGTAAATGGAATTCACTTTGATGAGTTTGTTTTGAAAACCAAAGGAGTCATTAATAAATTGATCCACTCAACAAGCATTTACAGCAGCCTCTTTCATTCTGTGCTGCCTGCATGGCACTGGGGTCAGATTTCTCTGGCCCATGAAGAGATTTTAAGGCAACATGTAGGATCAAGATATGCCCTATATATTGTGACAGCCCCAAAAGAGGCTGCCTATGACCCTCTGGGAGGGCTTCCAGGAAGAGGCGAGATCTGAGTTGAGTCTAAAAAGATGAATGGAAGCTTAGCCTAGAAAGGGAGCCCTATAGGTATTGGTATTCCCTGGTCTTGGCCCTGACTCCCTGGGGTCAGCGTCAATTTTAGGTCCAAGAAGGGAGAAGATGGTCTGGCCCCCAGTGGTTTCTTCTCTACTTGTGTTGGGGGCTTGGGGGTCATGAGAGGAGCACTGGAGTGGGAGTCAGACAGCCTCGGGAGCAAGTCCAGTGTCCCTCACCCACTACCATGTGACCCTCAGTAACTCATTCCCTCTCTCTGAGCCTCAGCTTTCTCATCTGGGAATTGGGGCTAGCAGAGCTTACCTCACTGGGCTGATGGGAAGAGCAGGGGAGGTGATGGATGAGGAAGTGCTTTGTAAGCTGCTGAGTGCTGCATGCTGCAAAGCTCTATGTATACACAACACATTGACTACATGTCTTGGCTCAAGATCCAGTTCGCAGTAGGGGCAGAAAGAGTTGCTGAACCAAATTCTTCTGCTACGTTTTGGGCTCTGTTCCTCTGGCTCTTTAAAGTGTTTTGGTCTTTCTAGGTCCCTTATTAATATACCAACACCCTGAAAGGTGTTAATCCTTATTAGCTAATATCTTAGTGCTGGCACTTTCATTAGCAGTTAACACCTTTAGTTAGCAGCTAACTCCTTAACGGGAATCATCTGACATTCATCTGAGAGAAGAACTTTCAGGAACGGGGCCAGGAGGGGCGCTTGGTGGTCTTGGGGCACAAGGGGTCTATGAGAGAGAAAAAGATTGTCCAGGAGAGACATCACTGACAGAGCTGTTTTGCAAAGGAAAATTCCATTGCCTGTCCACTAGACTGAGCCCCCTAGAGATTGGTACCTTGAATCACCTCTGCAGCCTTCTCTAGCAGAGAGGCTTTGGGCAAACTACTTAACCATTATAAGCCTCAGATTCCTCCTCTATGAAATGGGGATACTCAACCATACATTTTAGGGTCACCATGGCTAATGCCATGTTTCTCAGATTTGCTGTGTATTTACAGGTCGTACATATAATTTTCATTTTAAGAGTGAAATGCTTTTTATCCATCAACTTAAATAAACTCATGCTGGGTATCAAATGACCTTCCCTCAAATCTCAATGACTTTCAACAATAAGGATTTATTTTTTGCTCATGCTACCTGCCCATCACAGGTCTGCTTTGATTTTGCTCCACGTTGTCATTCTGGGAACCAATCTGAAGGGGCAGCCCTGCCTAGAACATGCTCATTACATGGCAGCAGAAGGAACAATAGCGGAATCCCACCATGGCTCTTAAAGCTCCCATTCAGAAGTGGCAGCCAACAGTTCTGCTCACATTTCATTGGCCAAAGCAAGTCACATGGCCACATCTGATGGTGATGAGGTGGGAAGCATACACCTTTGTAGGTTGGCACCTGGTAAGGAGGGGCCACGAGTATTGTTGAATAATTAATGCAGTCTAGTGCAGTATTGATTTTCACGTATATTAGAAAAAAAATAGGCTGGACATGGTGGCTCATGACTGTAATCCCGGCACTTTGGGAGACCCAGGCAGATGGATCACCTGAGGTCAGGAGTTTGAGACCGGCCTAGCCAACGTGGTGAAATCCCCATCTCTACTAAAAATACAAAAATTCACTAGGCGTGGTGGCGGGCACTTGTAGTTCCAGCTACCTAGGAGGCCGAGGCAGGAGAATCATTTGAACATGGGAGGTGGAGGTTGTAGTGAGCCAAGATTTTGCCACTGTGCTCCAGCCTGGGCAACAGAGTGAGACTCTCTCTCTCTCAAAAAAAAAAACTGTACATATACATAGTACACATATATAGAGACAGCAAGAAAGAGAGAATGATAAAACAAACATGGCAGAATGCATACAATTGGCAGGCCTGGGTAAAGGGGCATATGGACGTTTTTTGCAACTTTCCTGTAAAGTTTGAAATCATGTTAAAATAAAAAGTTCCTTGTGGGTAATGATAATAGAGAAAAAAATCCCCAATAAATAAAAAATAAGTTCCATATATATTTTTTATATCTAACCATGATGTCATCATGGATCTGATATCTCTCTCTCTCTCTCTCTC